>NC_081180.1:112182695-112482695 GCF_029867415.1 Vicia villosa
TAAATAACCTTAGAGATATTTCTTAGTTTTTAATATTCTAATTTGTCCCTTATCAAATTAGATATTAACTTCATGCTATCTACCCTATAACTTTACCTTTCACGATATTTATGATTTTAGCCACATACTTATTATTAATTAGACCACTATAGTTTTGTCTAATTAAATAATAGTCATAACACATGTAATATTACATTTGTGACCCAAAAATTCTAACAATCTTCCACCAGTCACATATGTAACTTTACACACATGTTAGACTTTGTGAGCTCAAAATTTGCCATTATATTCTTTAAGCATATAAAAATTATCTCACCCATTAATCATGTCCGTATATATAATCAAAGTTATTTTTGTTCTATCGATCAAAACTAAGCCCACCAATGATCACTAATAGTGACATAACTAAATGACATAGATTCGTCATGAAATGTGTAGCATGAAAATCACATGGTGTTGGTTTATACATGTCGATTTTCAACTGGTCCTACTTTACTTTAGTGTGATCACTCAATAACCTTATTGTATAAAGTGAAAATAGCTGAATATCAAACTTTATTAATTGGAAAATATCCAAAATCATATTATGCATACATAATACCAAACATAGAACACAAAATTCTAAATGACTAACCCCCACCAAACTAAAAGATTAATCTAACTCTAAGACACTCATGTGAGCAGTGTGCTCATGAAAAATTTGTGGTGGAAGACCTTTTGTAAAAAGGATCTGCTACTATAAAGTTTGTCCCTAAGTGTTCTATGGAAATCTGTCTACTTTGTACTCATTCCTTAGCAACTAGGAACTTGATATCAATATGTATTGACCTGGACAAGCTCCTATTATTGTTGGAATATAGGACAAATGATTTATTATCCCAATATAACTTAAGTGGTCTTTCAATTCCTTTTATAATTGCAGCCTAGTGACAAGGTTCCTCAACCAAATCTCATGGTTGGATGCCTCATAACATGCTATAAACTCCACTATCATTGTGGATGAAGCCGTAAGAGTTTGTTGACACCGCGGAAAAAACTTCACCACCAGCCAACATATAGATATAGCCTGAAGTGGATCCTTTACTATATTGTCATCCGGCTAAATATGAGTCAGAGTATCCATTGATCTCTAACTTGTCTGACCTCCTATATGTGAGCATATAATAGTTTGTTTTCTTAAAATACTTCATAAATTTTTTTGCTGCTTTCCAGTGCTCCATTCTTGAATTATTCAAATATCTGCCTAACACCCCAACTATGAACGCAATATTTAAACGCATATATACTTGGGCATACATCAGACTCCTTACTTCCTAACACTTGGAATCTCATGGAATTCACTAAGAATCTGAGAACATAGGATAGAAGAAGAGCTAAGCACATAACTCCCCTTGTGAACCACCAAACCATTCAAAATAAAGAAAGGATAAAAGACAAATCGTGTGAATTTTTGTGGTGCAAGTCCATCATTAAGGGATTTGTGATATTGTCTCTTTGAAATTGTTGAACAATAGAAAAAGTAGGTTGATACACAAGTGCTTGAAACACTACAAGTAAGCTCAGAATTTACGGACCATTTGGCATGAACACAAGACAAGGAAAACGTGCACCAATTCTACATGCACCAAATAGTCCTTTAACGAGGAACTATAAATCAGTATATCATCGAACAAAAATGAGGAAAAAATGATGAAAAACGATGAGAATAGACAATTCATAGTTGCCTAAAAAGTGGTGGGTGAATTTGTCAAGCCAAAGGGCGTGACAAGAAATTCGAAATGGTCATCGTGAATACAGAAAGTTGTCTTATATGTATCCCTCTGGTGAACCCAAATTTGATTATATCCAGCACATAGGTAGAGTTTACTAAACACATTTGCACAACCAAGCTCGTGCGTGGTGTAAATGAGGAACTTGTCCTTGATGGTGGCTGTATTCAAAGCCCTATATTCAACACAAAAGCACCAGAGAATGATTTTTCTTACGTGCCAACAACACCAGAGAAGAAAATAGACTAGGGATAATAATTCCTTTATCAGCATCTTACAAATTTATTTATTCATTTCTATATTCTAAAATTGTGGATAGCGATATGATTGAATGTTAATAGGGTTGGTGTCTTCCACCAAGTGGATGTCGTGGTTAGCGGATATGTGAGGTGGTAGCCTCGTGGGAAGCATGAAATGAATTTAACATGTTGCAAGAGAGTAGTGATGGAAGGGGAACAGTTAGGTGGGAGTTCTAGGTGAGTGGTGTTGACTAGGGAGTGTTAGGTTTCAATTGCGAAAGTGCTAAAGTCCCACATCGAATAGGAATAGAGGAAATGTTGGGTTTAGAAGAGAGGAGACCCATACCCCTATTTTCTTAAGGTTTTAAGTGGATATGTGGTGTCAAGGTCTCTTGTAACCATGAAAGTTTAGGCCATTTACACTTCCGGACCTCGCTACCCCCGGACTTCCCCTACAGGGAGTGTTCACGGATTGCATATGTAAGAGTGAAAATACTAGCAGTGATATCATTATGCACAAAAGGTTGGAACTGAACTAGTGACACTACATTAGAAATCAAGGGAGAATCGCGTTGCAATGTAAGTTGTTGGTCTTGCCATTTAAATTTCATTGTTAAAGCTGAATAATCATAAGAAACTTTTCCTAATAATCATCAGAAACACATAGTGAACGAACCAACAACTGGCTTGAGAGGGCGTTTAAGCTGAAGATATCACTGAATACATCCTCGACTTGGGAATCTTCAATGTCAAACTTTGGATCATCATCATCCGCGCCAATGAGGAGTAGAACCTTGTTGCGACAATGATGGGATGAACTCCGTTTGTCATCACACTAGAAACATTGGCCCTTAGAGTGACGATCACAGATCTGTGTCGGTGGTAAGTGGCATACCTGAAGGTTTTCCTGTGGTGTGGGAGGAAGGGGTGGTATGGTCATGGGTTTAAGAGTCATATTGTGAGTTGGGTTAGAAGATGGGGTGGTGATTGGTTGGATCGGGTTTTTGGTCTGGTGGATGAGTCAATGGAGGTACGAGTCCAATTCTTATTTGGATCCACTATATCTTCTAAATGTGCTTCATAAGCACACACCATAACAAACTCCTCCATAAATGAAGTAGGATGATGGAATTGGAACTCCCAGCGTAAACTATGTTTCAACCCAATGATAAAAAAAACTGATAAGCAAGGGTTTTGAGATTCATGAGGTCTTCAAACGGAGCTCAAATTTTTGCAACCGGTCAAGTCTGAGAGAGCTTAGAGAGGTCACATTCAACATCCTCGTATCCAAAAGAACCGAAATGGAGTAGAACCGCCTCTAAAAATACCGATATGACATAAAGAGGTTAATTGTTTCACATTGCCTACTAAAACCAAGAAACGAGACAAACATCCAAGTGAAAGGAGACTATTTTCAATCTCAAGGTCATTGTCGTCTCGTGAAATTTAAAGAATGCCTCTATTTGGAAGATTATTTAGTCACATTGAAGTCGTCAAAATATGGAACGTTCAACTTTAAAGATTGATTCAAAGGACTCGAAGGCGGTGGACGAGTGTGTTTAAAACTTTCGAATCCACCTCACGATGATCTTATGTAGCGTGATGTTGATGGAACCAGTGTGAGATTCTATACATGATTGAATGAGCTCTCATAACATTCATGTTCTATGAACATCCAATTTGGATTAAAGAGCGCTCATCAACTTAGACAGGTTCATGATCGATGAAAACACCAATAATGCATCTAGCCAGCTAAGTGATCAAGAAAGTAGCACTCTTCGAGTGAATGTAGACTCCAAAAATTTAAGAAAATAAAAAAAAAGGTTTTATTATTTTTTAATCCGAAGACATTTAAACCCGATTAACAGTGCCATAATCCATAATTTGATTCCAACATTAACATCTCAAAATAAGATAATGCATTAATTAAAAAAAATCTCAAAATATTACAATCATAGTTCTCAAAGTATGGAAAATACTAGTAAAACATCCGAAAATACAAAAAAAAAGTATAACCTACTGTGTATGCCTAATCCTAACCCCTTGGTTCCTCTACTGCCGCCGGTAATCTAAGACATTTTGTGCCTCAGTAAGAATGGAACGTGCTAGAGCAACCGCATCATTGCGACCTCTCTTAAACAACCCAAACTCTCTCGTAATCTGCAAAATATTTTGACATATCAGAAACACATCAATGATATGGTCATCCCTGGCTCTCTCTTTCTCTAGGATCTCCTCATGAACAGACCTAGGTAGGCGTCCATGAGCGTCTAGTGTCATGATAGGGTGTGACACAAAATTGAACCAAGTCATTTAACCGTCAGCATAATGCCACTGACTTGTGGCTGACATACTCACTACTAAAAATAAGACATTTGGTTACACAATTTTACATCAGGTATTAAGATAACTGATGTGAAAAATATTTGTCAAAAGATTTTACATTAGATTTCATAATAATTTGAAGTGAAAAATATTGGATTTAGGTATTTTACATCAGGTATTTATTTCCACTGATGTGAAAAATAACGCGGTGGCAGTTTCGTAAATAAAATGAAATTTTGTTATAAAGAATTTTACATCGGGCTTAGATTTTACCCGATGTGAAAAGCCCACTAATAAAAAAAATAAGAAGGTGAGAGTTTGGAATTTAATATGAAGTGGCCCTTCACATCGGTCCAAGAAGCAACCGATTGTGAAATTTCTCATTTTCACTAAAACCCTAGTCCTTTTTACAAACACAAAAATCACTTTTTCTGCCTCCTCCGTTCTTCATCGCCGAATCCGCTCTTCATCACCGAGGCCGACCGTTCTTCATCACCGAATCCGACCGTTCTTCATCACCAACCTCCTCTGTTCTTCATCGCCAACCTCCTCCCTTCGACCGCAACGACCGTCACGACGATACTCTCTGTGGTCGTCACCACCACCCGCGACTGCAACGACCTCCGTTCTTCTTCATTTTCTGCATGCAAGTAACCACAAACTCTAGCAGTGGTGAACTGAACTTCAACAATCATTCACAGATCTTCAAACCGTATGCTTCCAATTCTTTACTACTTCTTGGTTCTTCTTTTACAATCTTGAAATACTCGACTCCAACACTAAGCAAATCAAAGACCCCATTTCCAAATCCAAACAAGCCGGCACTGTCATCCGCCTTGGACCAGAGATCGAGATTTCCGGTTATGGCTGCGATGAACATTTCTTAGAACTCGACACCGTTAACCACCAGTAAGAATTCTCACTATATCTTTTTTATTTCACATGTGAGTGTATTTTTTATAATTTTTTTATTGTGAAACTGTTTTTTGGTTATAGATGGGAATGTTTGAAGGATATATTAGTTGGTGATTAGACTGATGTCATAGTGTGCAGTATTGGAATGCCTATTATCAAAGGTTCTGAGAGATATAACTGTCAGGTTTTGTGTTTTAACCGAAAGATTATTATGGTAAGACCCAAAATGTGGCTTGCAAATGATGGTAATTATCAAGAACTTCAATGGTTTATTGCTTGGAAACAAAGGGAACAACTTGATGATTTTCAGCTTCCTCTTCATTTCTCCGAGACATTGGGCCAAAAATCAGTTCCTTTTGGTTACGGCTTTGTTAAGTTTCAAGATACGTAAGTTGCAAAATCTCATTTCACTTACATAAAATGGTTATATTAATGTTTTCTAAGAAGTAGTGTGTTTGAACTATTGTTTGTGTATGTGTTTTGTTTTTGTGGGCCTTCCAAATTATACTTAGATGTTTATTAAGTGTTGAATGTGAAGCATTTCCTGTTTTTAGAACTATTGCGACTGAAGTTTGCGAAGAGCTTTTTACTCCATCTCCCCCTCATGTCAAGCCTGTGTTAAATGGGGTTGAAGTGTTTATGAATGCAAGTGGAAGTCACCACCAACTTAGAAAGCTTGAGGTTCGTCTTCGTGCTTTTATAGGCGCCACTCATACTCGTGGATGGGTCTATATGTATAGTAATCACCAAGGTTGTGATGGTGATCGCCTTTACTATGGTAAGAAAATATTTTCCCGGATAGAATGGTATTCACACCTTTTCACATTAATGTCCCTTGTGGTTTTTCTTCTTAAATTTTGAATTTGTAAATTATTCAGATTGATTCTTTAGGCTAGAATTCACCTTTTCACGTTATATTCAAAAGTATGCTATTGTTTGTTTTTTATTGTATAGTGAATTCTGAATGTTATAGTTAAGTTGGTTTAGTGTGTATGTATGTATGGTGACATTTTGGCTTTGTTTGTTGTTACTCTCTCAGGGCTATGTTGGAAATAAATCAGTTGTTTTTCCTCTACAACTTTTGGTCTTTGATGTGGATCCAATTTATTCTATAAAGTTTTCTAATCATATGGGTAAGTATCTTTTATTTTCATTAAACCAAAGCAAAGTAACGCATTCTGTAGGGTGGCTTACTGAGTACTTAAGGGTGGCTTACTGAGTACTTAAGGGTGGCTTATTGATCCTTTCCAAATTTTTACATAGAATATACAATGGAAAATGTACCCGACCTTGAAGCAACTGAATGATGGTTTACTGAGTACTTAAATGATGCTAACATGTAATTCAGTCCTGAAGATTTGTATGCTTCTTCCAACCGCCAATTTTTATTTCCTTTACGGTTGGTTGGTTACAGAATAATCTGATAATTTTGTTATTTGAAACAAGAATTTCTTAGGAGCAGATGATGTGCATATTGATGTTGCAGGTAGATTGCATTGTTTTCTTTGATCATTGTCATTCTCGACTGTTTCTAATGTGGATTGAATTTTATTCATAAAAATTTCATCCTCCTGCTGAGTTATGTAACATCACACTATCGCAAGAACAAAATGGTTCCACCGAATGTCACCGGAGTCTCTAAAAATGTTGTATTCAAAGGTACAATTTCGCTACCTGGAATTCGTAACTTTTTGATGACATTTGTTGTCACAAACACAAATTAAGATATTTGTTTTCATGTATAGATAAGAAATCTTTTATAAGGACACCGACAAAGTTGGCTTCTACTGTGGCATATCCATTTGCCTTCATTAAACCAAGTGGTGCCCATGGAGATGTTACTCTGAAGGAAATCAATCAGCGCATTCTGACCCCTCCTTCGAAATCAAAGCAAAGCAGTGACGAATTTGCTTACCCTAAATCTGCCTTCTCAAGAAAGCCAGTGGTTGGTAAGACAAAAAGATGCACCGAAGGAGGAAAGGGCAGCATCACAATTATGAGAACCAAAGGCTAAGTTAAGTGTAAGTGTCTAGTACTAAGTTCCAACTTTTGTCTCACAAGGTCACCTAATACTATGTCAGTTGCTTCATTTTATGTAGATGCTGATGTTGCAACTTTTTATTTATTTTCTTATTACACCATCTCAGTGTTTGTTTTCTTTCTAGTTTGAGTTTAAACCCTTTATATTGTTCTCAATCTCTTTAGGACGTTTCACATGCAAGCCTCTTTTGTTTCTTAATCTTCCAAAATTGTGCAGGGTATCCATCATTCAAGGGCCAAGTTTTAAATGGACAGCAACTCTGGGAACTGATTGAAGGTCTTGAAGCTAATTATTTATTGTACTACACTCACTCACTTATTAACATGTACTATTATTTATGATGTCAAAGAGATTAATGTATGTATAATTTAATTGTGAACTGTATGTATGCCACGTTTCCTCACGAAGTGAAATGAAAATTGTATCCATATTTGAAAACTATAAAATAAGTTTATTTATTTCATTGTTATTGTTATTTATTGTAGTTTTAATTTTGAAATTACCATTAGTGTTGACCAATCCGCCACAAAAAACCGCAAACATAATTCGCTAAAAAAGTAGCAAACCTATTACATTAGGCCGTTGAGGAAACCGATGTAAAAAAAAATATATTACATCGGGCCATTGGGCCAACCTATGTGAAAAACAATATATTACATCGGACCATTGGGGAAACTGATGTTAAATATTGCATATATTTTTTAAAAAAAAAATTGATTTTTTTCACATCAGACATAACATTCAGCCGATGTGGTATGTGGTTTTTTTACATCGGGTTGTGGCCCGATGTAAAATGTTTTTGATTTATTACATCGCTTGGATTTACATCGGATCCAGACCCGATGTAAAATGTACTTTTCGCCCGATGTAAAAAGTATTTCCTGCACTAGTGACTCCACCAGTATATCATCAAAATGTCTGTGGACGTTGCTGATATGAGCATCCAAGAAGGTGGATCTCGAAATAATCTATACAGATCCAAACTAATACATGCATCGCTTCGGAAGATACTTGCCCATCAAATTACTCCTACATGTCAGCCATCTGGAGTAATATGAAATGGGGTCGAAGTCAATAGTGTCTCGGTGAGTGGCGTATGGTGTCTTGTCGATGTCAACATGTTGAGTCCTGTCGATATACCCACGGAATGGCCGCACAACTTCATTCCCTCTATGTGGACAATACAGGCAAGCACGTGAGTAATCCTCAGTATACCCTAGCACACGATGAAACCTGTGCATGCAGTAAAAGTGAGATAGGATTCATCCCTGAAAGTGAATAAGAAAAAAAACATTAGTAACAAGTATAAAAAGTGCTTTTAAAATAATTGTGGCTACGAAAATTACCGTCAACAGGGTGCAAGAGTCTGTCATTTGCTTTGTCGTCCAAAGAAGTATACCTAACAAGCGGCCCCCAGTTCCACTCGTGGATGGCCTACAAGTTGATGAAGTACTAAAGGTATGTCACATCGATGTAGGTTGCACTTTTGTCCACAAATATGGACGTGTCAACCAAAAATAGAAAAAAAAACACCTCAAAGCATACTCCCGGTGGAAGGTAACTTGTAGTTCATCATCGTCGGCATCACCGACCAACTCCAAGTTTGGTTCATATAGCTCCTTCAAGTATGAAAATTTGGCATGAGCACCTTTGGTGTTCTCACAGTGTATTAGTGCATCCATTGGATCAACTCTTAAATAAATGATCATCATCTCCCAGTCCTCATCGTGTTTGATCCTAGAATGATCAAGTAACTTCCCCCTAATGGGAATGTGTAAAAGGCAAGCGACGTCATCTAGTGTAATCGTCATCTCGCCAATGGAAAAATGAAAAGATGACGTTTCTATATGTCATCTCTTAGCAAAATCCCTCAGCATGCCATGACTGATGGTCTTGTAGGCAGAGCAACACAGACCGACAAGATCGAAGATTATCCTCAGGCTGATAAAGCTTCTGAATCTTTATGTTGTGGTTAACAGAATTTAAACGATCGCGCGCCTATTAAAAAGAAAATATAACAATAGCAGTCACATTGAATTAGAATTTAAACGATCGCGCGCCTATTAAAAAGAAAATATAACAATAGTAGTCACATTGAATTTGTTTAAAATAGAAAAATAACAAATGTTAACAAATAAACCTCTTTGGCCCAAACATGTCGAACAACATGGTCTCTATAACATAGCAGTAATGAGGTGTCAGTGGACCTTCCTGTATAAGGGTCTACAAGTGAAGGGACACCATCATGTGCAATAGGAGCTTCATCTTGGTGTACGTGAGCAGGGGAGGCGTGCCCCTAGGATGAGGACCCTTGTCACAGCTCCTAAAACTCGATGTTTCTCTATCATGAGGCCTAGGGACGATCCCCCGCCTAATTATGGCTTGTTCATTTTGAAGTCGAGCTCTCTCCCGGCAACGGACGCGTGTTGGGTTTCACGTGCGAGTCTCAATCTATCGTCGTTATTTGCAGCCATTTTCCTGAAAAAATGAGAAAAAGACCTTAGTTTGAAATTATGTAGCAGAAAGGACCCAATTCGGAGATGCATCTCCGAAAAATCTCGTGTTTTGCTTCAATGACAAAAACAATTACTAATCTAGCTCTAACAACCCAAAATGCATCCCAATCATAATGCACGTCTGTAAAATTATCTATTTCAAATTCTATTACTACCTAATGCATCAAAAGTAAATTATTTTACCTAATACATTAATTAATAGTAAAAAAAAATTAAATGACAAACTTACTCAAAAATGTGTTCATGAGGATGAAAAATGTTAAATGTAGTATGTGAAGTGAGTTGTGATTGGAAGGATTGAAATGGAGATACTTTTGTTGCTTGAAAAATTAACTTGCACAATATTGCTCACGAGCTCCAATGGAGAATAAGAAAGTTTTAGAAAATGAAGAAGGGGGAGGGGAGGGAAAGGCTAGCATTATATATACATTGAAAATGTTCGGAGATGCATCTCCAAAAAAATTTCTTAATTTGAAAACAAAGGTTAATTCGGAGATGCATGGAGCATCGGCGAACAAACCCTTAAACACATTTGGAGATGCATCTCGGAATTAAATTTTGGCAAAGTGGGAGGAACTCTACAATTAGCACTTATTTTATGTGAAAATGACACGTCCCGATATGCATATTCGAAAATGATACTAAAATATACAGAAAATTACTACTGTGACTGGAAATTCGATACACAGCACAAGAGTAAAATGGAGTCTTCTACTTACTTACATTGTCTTTACCTCTGTGAAATTATCATAACTATTAACCAATATAACACTGTTTTGATTTCTTTTGATTTTTTTTTTTTTTTATCAATTTCTTTTGACATATTAATAGCCTATTAGTTGTTTGAATTTAACTGTAAAAAGTTGTCAGCAATTGTAATATGTTTTTTTTATCTTGTTGCTCATTTCTAAAAACAAAGGTGTAATTTTCAACAATGCTCACATTAACATATTATTGGGTATCGCGTGCGGTGTCTCTGTTTGAAATCAGAATTGTGATAGTGAAGTTGTGTGACAGTCTAGCTTTGTTTTGTAACTGATGAAACATCCTTAAACATAACCTCTTAACAATTTATCATGGTATATTGTGAGATCTGGCCAAGGAACTGCCAAGTCTAGAATGAACTTTTTGTTTTGTATAAGAGGAAAATAAAAAGACTGATCTTGATTCAGTATAGTATACTGTGAGATCTGGCCTAGGAACTGCCAATTCTAGAATGAACTATTGAGACAAAGTTGCTCTACTCCAAATGAAAGATTACATTTATAAACCAAACAAAAGATTATATCTATGAAACAATGACAGAATCACAGACACCAAATACGACACTGAAATATACACACCAGTAATAATAAGAAAATGAAAGTTATTGAATATAACTAACTATATGTGTCTGGTGTGGCAGTGTCTGACACCGACACATGTTGGACATTGGAGGCAGTATCCATCTTGGTGCTACTTTGATTATATGTATTCTTTTAAGGTAATAAATTTGTCATGAACCAGAAACTAGAAGTTCATTCCAAATGATATCCATATCTAAAGATGGCATTCTACTTAGCTGAACAGTTTCAACATCACATATCTCATTCTGCATACTTTTGCTTCTCTCATTTGTGTCACCTCCAACCTTCAACTCCTTCATACTTTCATGATCCTTTCCATTTTCAATCTCATCAACATGCTTATTACTTGATCTAGCTAGTGAATCACCTTGCTTTCTATCAGAAGAAGAACCACCTTGTTGTGATATGGCTTGAAGTTTTGCCTCAACAAGTGAAGCAGTTGTTCCATTCAACGAATTCGCTTGAATCACATGCTTTAGATCAGGAAAATTCAACTGAGCACATTCTCCTCTTAGTATATATGCTGCTGTATCATATGCAATTGCGGCATCTTCAGCTGTGTCAAATGTCCCTAACCAAACCCTTGTCCGGTTTCTTGGTAGCCTAATTTCAGCAACCCATTTTCCCCAATGTCTCTGCCTCACCCCTTTGAAAAGCTTCCCTCTTCCACTATATTTCATAGGTTGAGTCTTTGTAGCACTCAACCAATTCTCATTGAAAGTCTTGTTATAGCCAATCTTTTGTTGATGCTGAGTTAGGCCAAATTGCGGTGGCACATGGTAACTTGGATTTGAAGTTGTTGACATGACTTCATTACTTTTGATATGTGATGTTGATGAGTATAGCATAGATGGTTCCTGCAAAAACAAACTCAAATTCGGATACTTCAATGTATCAGAAGAAGAGCCTATAGATTTTGTTGTCTCATCAAACACTGGATTAACGCTCAACGTCGGGAGAGTTTCCAAGAGATTTAGAGGAACAAAACCATGTTTTATATCTGAGGCAAAAACATTAGAAGTGGTTAAACCTAATGGTGCTACCTCTTGTTTCATTGAAATAGAATTTGAAGCACACCAGAAAAACTTCTGTGGTGATGATGGTGATATTGATGAAGAAGTGAGAGAGTAAGAGTCTCTTCTTATAATTGTATCTTCCAAATACTTGGATTCTTTTGTTGTTACTATTTCTTGCAAACAAGTTGGTAATTCCTTTTGTGTAAAGATTTCCATCTTGGGAAATGTATCTTCCATATAGATTCTTTATACAGTGAATTATGATGAGATAACAAAAAAACAGTGACAGATAGAAATGATTCAAATGTCACTACACCAAATAATTTTCCTTAAAGGTTTAAGACACACACCTCATGTTGACATTTGAAAGGAACCTACTTTGTGTTTCATTTGACAGGTTTTTATTTCTTTATAAGAATTTCATTTTCTCCTAAAAAGTATTATGCTTGCATTCTAATTCACACTTTTCTTTAACAGCCAATTGGAATCTGACAGATCATGTTTTTTTAGTCAGCTGTCTTACAAGGTAATACTAAACATTAACATGATAATTAAATTGTAGCACCGACACTTCTGAAAAAATGTGTGTCTGTATCCATATCCGTGTTGACACGGTGCTGACACTTGTAATTACACTCAATTTATTCAAATTATTATCGATATTGACACACTAGTGACAGTGTCGGTGTCGTGTCTGAGTTTGTATCGGTGCTTGGTAGATAATTAGTCTTTATTCTATTGCAACCACTTTTTTAATAAATGTATTAGAAATGTCTTTCTGAGGTGGCAAACTTCATATTTTACATACTTAAAAATTTAAAATGCATTAATTTTTGAAGGCTTAGTGGTGGAGGTGACAAAATTTCATTTATATATTATCATCTACATAAATATTATACATATAGTATTTACCAAGGATTTAAATTTAATATCCTATGTACTAATTTAATGAAGTCATAGCCACCTTTATGTATTAAACAAAAGACCCAATTGCAAGGCCAAAACAAAGGTATATACTTTAAAATGAATTTGCTTTTTGGACCACATTTCAATGTCTCTTTAGGATGACTTAAAGACACTGAACCCTTCCCTTCTATTATTATGGTTGATGCAGAAAAGAAAGTATAACAGAATCTCATGGCACTGTCCATACCTCCATATTTGAGGCTATGATCATTAGAGTTGCACTCTTAAGTGGAATTCATTGCACTGATTTTAAGTTATTCCATTTGTTTCATGACACATGGAGCCCCAACTTTAAAGAAGTAAACACCATTTTTTGATAATAGAGTAGGAAAGTGTTAGCTCAATTGATTTCAACTAGTTGAACTAAGAATTAAAGAAGATGGAATTTCAAAGTTTAATCTCTAACATAGTCAAACATTTTTAATAATACGACGGTTACGATTGATTGACTGACAGTGCACAAAAATCTTTACACGATGTATATATATTACAGAGAAGAGGTTAATGTATATTTTAAAATTAGAGAGATTGTCAGTGTCATATTAATAAATTGTAATTTTTCTTAAATTATATTATTTAAAAAATTGTTTTTTGTGAAAGACAGATTCTAGGCATCTTTCACTCTACATGTAACTTTATTATTGCACTTTATAGTATACTAGTTATAATAAGGTTTCTTTAAATATTGTAGCTGTTTTCTCAATTACTTTATAATCCATGCACATGGTTGTGACCAAGAAAGAATGTGATGCATACCATTAACTATATTGTTATGTAAAATAAAACAAGACAAGAGGTCATGTATAAGATGTTGCTTTAGTTAGCTGTCAACTTTTCCTACATCCAACATCATTCTTTATTTATTGTCTTGTTTTGTAGCTCATCATGATGATCATGAACATGTTTATTATTAAGAATTAATCACTTCCACATTACCTCTGCTTAAATTGAGGATCATGGTAATGCAGTTTCTTGAATTGATTATGTATTCATCACTTGATGAGACATTATTATGTCATATATATTAAGTGAAAGCATAATAAAATACTATCATGGTTTATTTAACTATTATGATGTTTTGTTTGTATTGAAACGGAATTGGAAGGAAAAAAATCTAAAACATTTAAGGAGAAAGTAGTTGAAATTTTCCTGCAGTTGTTTGTAATTTATTTTTAGTTTTTTTTTTTTTGGTAAGAAATAAGAGCTGTACTAGATAATAGGAAAAGGCACACTCTTATAGAAAAGTAAAATCAATTCATTTTAATAACTTGTGCAATACAACAAAGAAGAGATTGAAATGACATTATTAGAAGAAATGCAGGGTGTAGTTATCAATTTATTATTGAGTTTAATTTTGATGAAATGTCGGTAAATCTTAATTTAATTTGTTTTGTTGCTGAATGTGAAATTATGTGCAATACTAATAGCCGATTTATTATGACCAAACAACTTTTTAAGGCTTTCACATTGTATCTTCAAGTCTTCTAATATTAGTTTCATCCGCAACAATTCACAAATTTTTTGTGTCATAGCTCGAAATTCTGCTTCAGAGCTTTGTCAAACAACTGCATTTTATTTCTTACCTCTCAAAAAAACTAAGTTTCCACACAAGAAGGTACAATAGCCTATTAAGAGATAACCTTTCACTGTGCTTTACCTGGTTGATCCACTATCTCCTAGTGGTAAAAAAATAATAATCGGCAAACCATATCCCAACTCCGGTTTGCCTTCCACACACTATAATGATTCATTGCGACATCAGATTTCCGTAACTCTCCGGTGACCAATAACCCCGCAGCCACAGATTCCGACGACTTTTTAGCACACCACCCTTGCAGACAAACGTGTCTGCTCCGATCTGACCCATCCCAAGAGAACAATTGAAAACCGCCTCAACAGTCACCCTCGCGCGCTGTTGTAACCTTCGCTAGCCACCACCTGCACTGCAAGTGACAACGCATCCGACAGCTGATTCTGACGGACTTTTCGTCGTCCGGCTCATCTCCCTGTTTTGGTTCCGGATCCAATTTTAGTTTTTAGTTTCAACTCACGAAAAATCGTGTTTCAGTTCAAACATCCCTTGTTTCGCCGTTTATCACGACGTCATTGTTCTCCCCACTACAAAGCGACCTTATTTGCATGTTTTTCATCCATCAACTCTCATGGAAGATCACTTTGCCACTGATTCCGTCACTTTTACCAAAGTTTTGCTTATCCCGTGCGAGAAACTAACCGGGATAGTTAAATTTCTTACAAAGGCAAGAGAACAGCAACGACAACCTAGGGTTGTTGTTGTTGTTCAACTAACTATCATAAAAAAGTTACTATTCCAGTTGTTGATTACAAAAGTTCCTTTAGTTTAAATCAACCCACCAACTACCATCTTCTGCCACCGTTGCTCGGCTTGATAATTATGTAGCCTTTGTCTCTACATCCTCCTCCCTTGGTCTTTGGCTCCTTAAATCTGGTGTCTCTTATCATATGACTGGTAATGAATTTCTTTTATTTTATTCGTCTTACTCTAATTCTTTTCCTTCTGTCACTATGGTAGATGGCTCTAAAATCAAAGTTAAAGGTCTTGGTTAGGCACAATCACTTCCAAAATTGTCTTTAGATTTTGTGCTCTATATTCATGACTGTCCTTTCAATCTAATATATGTTAAAAAGATCATTTGGACTCTTGATTGTTCAGTTTTGTATATTGATAATTCTGTTTATGTCCAGGATCGACATACAGGACAAACAATTGGAACAAGGAGTGAGTCTGGAGGATTATATCATATATGACCACTTGTGGCATGTGCTTCTATTGCTTCTCAAATCCTTGCACATCAACGACTGGGTCTTCCCAGCCTTAATGAAATGTGTCTTTTAGTTCCTAGTTTTTATAAGCTTTCTTCATTTTAGTCTCATTCGTGTCTATTAGGAAAACATACTAGTCACACCTATTGTCAATGAGTAAATGAAAGTGATGTGTCACCTGTTGTTTTAGTTCATTCTAATATTTGGGGTCTAAATCGTGTCCAGTCCACTTTAGGATATTATTACTTCGTAATGTTTATCAATGATTTTTCAGGATGTACTTGGTTATTTTTTTATGAAAAACCATTCATATGACTTCCATATATTCAAAGACTTTTATGCCAAAATAAAAAACTAGTTTGAAACTTCCGTTAAAATTTTATGCACTGATAATTCTCGTGAATATCCTAGTTTCAATCTTTTTTAATATCATATGCTCACACACCACAACAAAACAACATTGTTGAATAGAAGAATCGTCATTTAGTTGAAACTGCACAAACTCTTTTACTTCACCACAATGTCCCTTCTCGTTTTTGGGGTGATGCTCTTCTCACAACTTGTCAGCTTATCAACTGAATGCCTTCATCAGTATTTCAAGGTTAAATTCCATACTCTATCTTGATCCTTCAATATGATCTATACTCCATTCATTTCCACGTCTTTGGTTGCACATGCTTTGTTCATGACCTCAGTCCAAATAAAGACAAACTTTATGCAAAATCTCTCAAATGTATTTTTCTAGGTTACTCACCTATTCAAAAAGGATATTTTTTTTTTGTCCTCAACTTCAACGATACATTATTTCCTCCAATGTCATATTCTTCGAAACCTCGCCATTTTTCTCTTCCTTAGTGTTACTTGATGAGAGTGGTACTTTAGATGTTCGAGATATCCCTTCCATCATCCCCACACCCATTGCATCTCATACACCTCCATTACAAATCTACCAACAATAGACACCCCGACCATAGGAGGTAAGAGATGATATTGATCCACTAGCACCATTTTCGGCTCCAACTTCTCCTCCAATTACGTCACCTAGCTTGACCTTCCACTAGCACCCCGTCCATAAAAGGTATTCGATCTCAACATCCTAATACTAAATATGCTTGTATTTTAAATTTTGATTGGCTCTCTACTTCCTACGTCTCTTTTGTTCCAACTCTGGATTTTGTGTTTACTCCAAAGTCTACGGGTGAAGTTATGACTGATCCCAATCAACGCCAGTCGATGGTGGAAGAAATGACTGCATTATATTCAAATAAAGCTTGGGACATTGTTACTTTACCTCCAGAAAAAATTATAGCGGGATTTTCGATGGGTTTATACAATTAAAGTTGGACTAGATGGTCATATGGATTGTTTCATAGCCTGTTTGGTAGCCAAAGAATACACACAAATGTTTGGTCTTTATTATGGTGACATTTTTCTCTAGTGGCCAAGATCAGTTCAGTCTGCCTCTTTCTTGCAATGACTGTCATTCATCATTGGTCGATTCATCAGTTAGACATTAAATATGCCTTTTTACACGGAGAATTGGATGAGGAAGTTTATATGGACCAGGATCCAAGTTTTTTTGTTCTTGGAAATTATAGACTTATTTATTAGATTTGCCGTTCTCTTTATGGACTAGAATAATCCCCACATGTTTGGTTCGGTCGCTTTAGCTCTGCCTTAAACAATTTGATATGATTAGATCTGAAGCAGATCATTTTGCTTTCTTACTTGATTCCTCCACCGGTTGGCACATTTTTCTTGTGGTTTATGTTAATGATATTGTTATCACTATAGACGATACAGAGGGTATCCGGCGTCTCAAACCCCATCTTTAAAAAAAATAGACAAAAGACTTGGATCCACTCAGATACTTCTTAGGCATTGAAATTGTCCAATCCTCACCAGGCATTACAATCAACCAACACAAGTATACATTAGATATCCTCAGTGAAACTTGTATGCTTGTTTTTCATCCTATTGATACTCTTATGGATCCCAATGCCAAGCTTTTTCAGTCATAAATTTTTGATATGTCGTAAACATTGAGCTGGTCAGAGTTACCTTTGTCATATAAGACATGTATTCCATAGAGCCTTCTGACGGCCCAATGGCCCCATCTCTAAGGAGTTTCGATTAATGTCAAAAACCAAAATGAAGAGCTTTTTTTGAAGACAAAGGAAAAGTTTGTAATAAAACATACATCCATTCCCATCGTCCTAATGACACCCTCATATATGGGTGGCAAACGGGCATGTTCACCCTGTTTAGACCCGCTCTACAAATGCCCGTAAAAAATAGAGCGGTACAGAGCGGGCAATGTGTATGGTGCATGCTTAAAACCTTGGCCGGCCTCGAAAAAAATGAGGTTGAGGTAGAGCGGACCCACGAACATTGCACCTTTTTAATCTAAAAGTTTCAAAAGTTTATATTATGTTCGCGCCCGCAAATAAACGAAGCGAGACATGACAAACTTAATAGAGAGTGCATATCTAAAACTTTAATTCACGACATAAAAAAATACATGCAAAATAGACATGTTTAATGGGTTAGACCCATTTTTCAACCCCTACTTCCACAAGAAAAAAATGGTTTTGACGGAACACAAATCTATTTTACATTATACTCCCTCCGTCTCACAATAATGTCCTCTTTCCAATTTTTATTTGTCTTAAATTATTTGTCCATTTAGAATATCAGTGTAATATTTATTATTTCTTTCCACTAACTTACCCTTATTTATTGTATTTTAATTCATTTAAGTACTCTACTACTTATTATTAATAAGGTTATTTTAATAAATGAGACTCATTTTATCATTGAAATCAATATAATTAATCATTTTCTTAAAAAGTGTGAAAATCTCAAAGAGAAAATTAGCACCATGATTTTGGTATAAGTACCATACTAGTGGCCTTTGAGTCACTTATTCATTTCATCAGGGCCGGCCCTAGGGGTAGGCCACCAAGGCTACCGCCTAGGGCCTCACATCTTCATTTCATATTTATATAGTTTTATTTAATTGATTTTTTAAAATAAATTTTTAAATTATATTATAAATCAATTAAATAATGGAGAATAGATAGATACTATTTCTTAGGCGTGATTTGTATTATTTTCTAATATGAAAATATGATAAGTATTATTTTCTAATATGAAAATATGATAAGTGTATAATTTTCTTTTATCCATATATAAATTTTTTCTATTTTCACTGCTTAAATAATATTAAAGCACACTTATTACATTTTCATTGACAAATATCATAAACCACCTAATGAATATAGGTAAGTTTTTTCCTTAAATACTAACACCTATTTTGAATATATAATAATAACAAACATTTATCATTCATCATATATATTATTGTTTGATTTGTTATTTTAAAAATCACAAGTATAATAGGGCACTTGATATCTAATTTTTTTTATAAGTGTGACATTGTTTTTTAACTATGATTTTTTTAAATAATGAGAAGAGTGTTTAAATGAGTTAATTTTATTATTAAGTAAAATAAAATTAATTATAATAATTTAATATTTTATACTTTAAAACATCTAAATTATATTAATTTTAGAATTTTTTACAATATTAAAATATTTTATTTTAAATTTTGCCTAAGGCCTAGAGATGTGTTGGGCCGGCCCTGCATTTCATATATGTCTAAGGTATTCTGCATTCTAAAATATTACCAAAAATTTTATAAAAAAAAACCGTTCTACATAACATTACTCTCTCAAAGAAGAATCTCATAAAAAAAGGGAAAACAACACCTAGTCATTATAGTAATCAAACAAAAACACAATTCTAATGGTGATGATGATGATGATGAAAAGCCATTGCAAGAAACACCTTCCTCTTTTCCCTATAATACTCAACAAGTAGCTCATGGGATGGTAGATTGTTTTTTATATCAGAAATTTCCAAGAAATTCTTCACCCAAGAGTGAAGATTAGGAAATGCATCAATTGTGATGAACCTGACTCCCACAATTTCTTCCATCACTGGAAGAATATGTGCAACCCATCCCAAAGCTATGTCTGCCATCCCAATTGTGTTACCACCAATGAACATTTTCTCACTAAGCCCACTTTGATTTTCTATCACTCTCAAAGTTTCCAAAGTTTCTTCTATTGCTCTCTCTTGTCTTTCTCCATCATGTATAAAAAATTCCATCATTTGCATTGACTGCAAAATGTTATAAAAAAATACATCAACATGATTAGAAAACTAGCAAGACACATAGGTTTGCAAATTTCTTACCTTATCCTCTATGAACTTTGACCAGAAACGAACATTGGATTTTTCATAAGCATCTTGAGGCAATAGAGGTATTTTAGACCAAGTTTCCTCAATATACTCAACAATCACCATTGATTCTGCTAATGGTTTTTCATTGTGTACAAAAACAGGAACTTTCTTGTAGATTGGATTGTATTTTAGTAACATGTTGCTCTTATTTGTAAGATCTTCACCATAATAGTTGTAATTCACACCTTTTAATTTTAGTGCCCAAATAACCCTTTGAGTAAATGGACTTGACCATAGACCAAAAAGCTTAACATCCTCCATGTTCTTTGTTTTCTCAATGAATGTTGTTTATGCCTTTATTATGGGTGGGTGGCTTTTATGTGCAACTGAAACTTGTGAGTCAAGAAAAGTTTGAAACGCAAGATGAATAATCAAACGTATGCTTGGGGGTCAAGGATTAGAAAATTGACTAGTATGGTCTATCACTCCACTTATGTGACTTGAAAAGTACATACTTTTATACAAAATGTGGTATATCTATATATTGTTATCAATTCAAATTTGAATTCCTCAGAACATTAAGGTTTATACATTGAACTATTACTTGGATTTGCACCTAATTAGGGGATGATTGACTTGAAAGGTCAAAGAATTTCTTTATCAAATGGAAATATTAATAGCATATTTAACATTTATTTTTGTTACTAAAAAATGTTGAATGTCACCAGACTTGTATATTGGATTAAATTGAATCACCTCTTATAATATTGTTCTATATACTATATGTAATATTTAATAACATTCAAGTGCTCATAATATCATGTCTAATATTGAAGATGAACAAAACACTATTTTGAGTTTGACTTGGTATGTTTGGTTGAGAAGAGAAAGTGAAAAGAGAGAAATAGGTGAGAGAGAGTGTGAGAAGAGAGAAATAGGTGAGAAATATAATAGATTTGATATATTGTTTGTTATAAGAGAAGTATAAAAGAAATAGAAGAGAGAGAAGTGTTATTATTTTTGAAAGTACAAAAATACCCTTAAATTAATAATTATACAAATATTTTTATTATTTAAAATACATTTTATAATAACTCTTTTAGATATATGAGATTATTTTCTATCAATGTAAAATTTAAATATTAAATCATTAATTTTAGTAATAAATTATTATTATTTATTTACCAAATCATTAATTTAAAATACATTTTATAATAACTCTTTTAGATATATGAGATTATTTATTTATTTACTAAATCATTAATACTTTTTCCGTATTAATATATAATTTTTTTCTAGAAACAAATGCATACATATACTAAATCATTAATACGGTTTACTTAAGTTTAATTTATAAATGAATTGAATTTATAATTTAACTATTATCATTGATTAGAAATACACACAAAATAATAAGTATTAATACTATATAGTATTATATAAATTGAAATTATTAGTATGAATTGAGAATATACACGAGAGAAAGGGTATATATGGAAAAATAATTCAAATAATAACTATAGTTTCTGTTTCTTCTCATATGTGGAGAGAAAGAAAAAGTGAATGGGGCCCACCATATTTAATATGTCGTTTTTATTTCTTTGATGTGCCAAGCAAGAGAAATCATGCATTTCTCATGTACCTCTCTCTCTCTCACACACACACTTCTCTCATTCTTATTTCACCCCAAACAAACAGAATGTAAATGAATGAATTGCCGCGAAAAATTAGATACTTTAGTTTTTAAGATTTTTGAGTTTAAACTTATAATAATAGATTAAGGATAATGATGTCGGTGACTGACATTTAGAGTCCAAATTGTTGGATTCAACTTTGAATGATTAAGTCATATATAGATCTAAGACTTTTAACACTCCAAAACTCTAAAAAAATGACTCTCCAACATGTAGTATTAGAGTTTTGCTTGGACTTAATCATAGTGTGGATCAAGATATCTTAATTTGACTCCATGAAAATGATTTCTAATGTGGGTAAAAACTAGTAACCTGAGTGACTTGAAGTGATTCCTCTTGTAAATCAAGACTAGTTGGTAAGTGTGACAAAATGGATTGGCCTTGTCCGTTTAGCCGAGACAAGGTTTCCGCGTCGTCTCCTTTACTTTGCCCGTCCGATCTCATTTTTTTGGACGTACACATACCTAAACGGGACATGCATGTTGTTTTACCACTACTAGACTTTATGGGTGGCAAGGTCCACGTAGACTCGCCCTTATGTACTTGTCTTTTATGAATCGGGCCAAAAAATTTGATTCACCCTCTACTTTGTCCATACTATCCCGCTTCATTTTTTACATATTTTGATGAGCGAGTGTCTTAACTAATCGTGCATATTTGTTTTCTATTCTGATCAGTGACAATTAATGAATTATCAACAATTCCTAAACTCTCGGAAGAAAAAACTCAAGAGAAAAAAAAATAAAAATAAAACTAACATTTTTATATAAATTATTAAAATTATTTTAATATTAAAATGTCACCTGTATTTTTTTAATCAAACTTATTAAAAATACTAATTGGAGAAAAATATTATTTTTATTATTATTATAGAAAAAATGAAGAGAAACATCTTCTGAAATGACCAAAAATGAAAATAATAAACCAAGGGTCAGAAGTAAAAATCTCAAATTAATTAGGGTAAAAAGTAAAAATAACAAAAAACAAACCAAAGCCCTAAACCCTAGAAGCTACTTCTTCTTCTAGAGCCTTCCACTCCCTTGAAAATTAACTCCACATTCTTCTCCCCTTCAACAAACAACACTTTCTGCAATTTCTCCACTGTTTCATTTTCATACTCCCAACGTCATCATGTACCGATTCGCTTCCTCCCTTGCCTCCAAAGCCCGGTAAGTCATCAATGGCACTGTACTTTTTGGTTTCAGAGAATTACCTCTGCACACACTTCACCTAGCTTCATTGCATTGTTTTCTGATATTATTCACATGGGTCGCTGATAAAATGAATGAAAATGGATAAAAATTTGAACTTTTTGATTATTTGGGCATTGTGTATTGTGATGGATCAGACATGTTGATTCATATTATTTTGAATGATTCTAACTGTAAAAGCATTGTTCATTTCGATACAGAATTGCTAGGAACAGCACTAATCAGGTGAAACACTGTTATTTGAATAGCATTTGTTATTTATTTTTTATTGAAAATGTTGAGATTTTATTCGTTTAACTCTTAATATCTGTTTTTTTTGTTTTGTTTGTGTTGGATAGATTGGAAGTAGGGTGGCATGGAGCAGAAATTATGCGGCAAAAGAGATCAAATTTGGCGTGGATGCTCGTGCTTTGATGCTTAAGGGTGTTGAAGAGCTTGCTGAGGCAGTTAAAGTAACCATGGGTCCCAAGGTAACTAAGCAAATCTTCCTTTAATTCAATCTTCACACATTCATTCATGTTTAAGTGGGAAAAGCACTAGTTTTGGTTGTAGCAATGGTAGATATCATGTCAGAAATTATTGACCTGTTATTTATTAAAGCTGGGCTTTACCTGTTGTAGGGACGTAATGTTGTGATTGAGCAAAGTTTTGGTGCCCCTAAAGTGACTAAAGACGGAGTCACTGTTGCTAAGAGCATTGAATTCAAGGATAAAGTCAAGAATATTGGTGCCAGTCTAGTAAAGCAGGTTGCAAATGCTACCAATGATGTTGCTGGTGATGGTAAGCTATTTTATCCGTGGGAGATTATACTTTTTAGTTATTCTTTACAGTTGATTCAGTTTTATAATTGTTAGAAGTAAAATCTGAATATTGTCATAATGGACATGCTGATGTTTAGTGGTCTAAATTTTGGCAGGAACCACTTGTGCTACTGTTCTTACCCGCGCAATATTTGCGGAAGGGTGCAAATCAGTTGCAGCTGGAATGAATGCAATGGACTTGAGGCGAGGTATCAATATGGCTGTTGATGCTGTTGTAACAAGCTTGAAAAGCAGAGCACGGATGATTAGCACTTCGGAAGAAATAGCTCAGGTCAGTGTATCAAATTTTTCGAGCTAATAATAGGCATATTCCATGAAACTGGAGAGAGTACCTAGGATTGTTGGACAGTAATTTTTCTGAATTTTGTATTTTAAATTTTGCAATGATAGGTTGGGACAATATCTGCCAATGGAGAGAGAGAAATTGGTGAGTTAATTGCAAAGGCCATGGAGAAAGTTGGCAAAGAAGGTGTAATCACAATTGCAGTAAGTTGTCATATACTCAACGTGCATAAATAATCATTTATCTAGGTTTTATCTGTTTTATGGATTTGGGAGCATACTGTTATTCACGCAGTGTTTTTATTGTGCCTTTCCTATTTTCCCCTTTACTCTCCAATGGGGTTCATACTTCAACATGTATGCCATGCACTTTGTAATATGCTGGGATATAACTTTTGAGCTCTTTCAGGATGGAAAGACATTGCAAAATGAGTTGGAAGTTGTTGAAGGAATGAAGCTTGACCGAGGCTATATTTCTCCATATTTCATTACAAACCAGAAGAACCAGAAATGTGTATGTTCTCTATCATTGCCTCTACACAGTAGCATTAGAAATATTTGTGCATAATACTTTCTAGCAAGCTTTTTAGTCCCTAGCTAGCGACACGATATACCAAGGGAGCATCATGCTTTATTGTATCACATTAATACAAACTTGTTTTTTGGGAGGAAGTAGGGGTTTTATCCCTCTTTTCTCAACCCTCCTGATCAGGCTTCAGAGCTTCTTTCCGGGACAGAACCTGTGCTCCTACACTCTGTCTTCCATTTTTGCTCTGTTTTACCCATATCTGTTTTCTGTATCGAACTCTGTAGCCTGTTTTTAACTCGCAGGCTATTTTCCGATTGTTGCTTTTTATCTTAACCTGTTGTCACCTCTCAATCTTATTTTTGGTTTATTTCAACACATAAAATTTCAATTCTGCAGCCATATTTATCTGGTGATAACTATATGCTTTCTAAAGTGCAATTGGCATGAGTCTGTATGTTTATTTATCATGACTGACCTTGTCATCTATTTTTTCCAACAGGAACTTGAGGATCCCCTCATTATAATCCATGAGAAGAAAATCTCAAGTATAAATTCTATAGTTAAAGTATTAGAGTTAGCTTTGAAGGTGAGCAGTGCTATTCATATCACTTTGCATTGAATTGTAATTGTAAAATATTGATATTATGCTAACTTACACTTCCTCATCAACAGACACAAAGACCTTTATTAATTGTTGCTGAGGATGTAGAAAGTGATGCCCTTGCAACTCTTATTCTAAATAAGCTTCGTGCTGGAATTAAGGTTTGTTTTTCTTATATATAGACTTACTTTTTTGTTCTTAAGGTAACTTTAATCTTTGTTTCATTGTTTAACTTATCTTAAATGTTCTTTATGCTCATTATCTTAGGTATGTGCGATCAAAGCCCCTGGTTTTGGTGAAAACCGGAAATCTGGTCTCCAGGATCTTGCAGTTCTTACAGGAGGCCAAGTAAGTTATATGTTAGCAATGAAGTTATTGCTATGCTTTAGTCTCATCTTTTAAACACACGTGAGTGATACGTTTTATCTTCACATTCAGCTTATCACAGAAGAGCTTGGCTTGAATCTTGAAAAAGTCGATCTTGAAGTGTTTGGCTCTTGCAAAAAGGTACTGGTTTAGCTTATTATTGTACCATTTGAATGCACAGTTGAGTTTTGATAGTCTTTCTTGGTTAATATTCTTTGTTGCTCAGTTTTGGTAAAAGATGCAGACTGACTTAACTAATTTTTGTAATGTACAGATTACAATATCCAAAGATGACACGGTCATTCTTGATGGAGCTGGTGATAAGAAATCAATTGAGGAACGATGTGAACTGGTTTGTTCGAATCCCTTATTAGATTTCTTTTTAGTGTTGTATTCTGTTTTCATATAGAGATTTGTTCAATGAAGTGTCTGATCTGTTTCATATCATGTATTTTTATCTACAGATTAGGTCAGCAATTGAAAATAGCACTTCAGATTATGACAAGGAAAAACTACAGGAAAGATTGGCCAAGCTTTCCGGGGGAGTTGCGGTGCTTAAGGTATGCTTATTTATGACCCTGCTTGCTTATGTGCTTTTATCAAGCATTCCAAGATATTGTGGTGCTAAAACTAACACCTAAAACTTGACTTATGCAGATTGGAGGAGCCAGTGAGGCTGAAGTTGGTGAGAAAAAGGATAGAGTAACAGATGCCTTAAATGCAACCAAGGCAGCCGTAGAGGAGGGCATATTACCTGGTAAACTATAGCTCTGGCATTGTATGCTTACTTTTACATTCTCCTATCATATCTTATAAATGAATGTTTTGCACAGGTGGTGGTGTTGCTCTTTTATATGCATCAAATGAATTAAGTAAGCTTCCAACTGCCAATTTTGATCAGAAAATAGGTGTCCAGATTATCCAAAATGCTTTAAAGGTTTGTGTTTTCTGACCTCTCGATTTTTGGTTTAGACCATCCATATTCCATAACTTTTTTCTCCTTCATTACTGATTCCTTCCTTTCATGCTAAATTCTGCTATATATCAAGTTTAACCTTGTCTTAAAGACAAAGTATGGTTTTAATTTAATTTCAGTCTTATTTGCTCACTCTTTTGCTACTCTTTATCACAAAAAATGCAGACACCTGTGCACACTATTGCATCTAATGCCGGAGTTGAGGGTGCTGTTGTTGTTGGCAAACTTTTGGAACAGGATAATCCTGATCTTGGTTACGATGCCGCCAAAGGTCAGTGTTCCCCGTTTTCTTTTTCCTTGTCAGGTTTAAGTAGTTTCTTTTGTTTGCGTTATTATTATTGATTATGTTCTCAACTTTTTTTCTTGCTGCTTTGTAATTAGGTGAATATGTAGATATGGTTAAATCTGGAATTATTGATCCATTGAAGGTGATTAGGACCGCCTTGGTTGACGCAGCCAGGTAGAATATTAACAAATTTGCAGTGGATACTAAAGTATTTGGTATGTTATATAACTCCTTTACTTACCACCATTTTTCTGCAGCGTGTCGTCTTTGATGACAACAACTGAAGCTATTGTGTCTGAACTCCCAAAAGAAGATAAAGACAGTCCTGCTATGCCTGGAGGCATGGGCGGCATGGATTATTAGTTGCTATGAAGACCTGGAATGGATTAAAGTGGTGCTTCACCATTATTATAGCCTTTTTTTTTTTCTTATTAATTTGACATAAGGCATCCATGTAATCATAGTGAGAGATGAAAGCTGTAGGTAGGAAGATTTGTGATTGTTATTGCATGATATGATTGAGACATTTGGAACAATTTGCATTCCAAAGTAGTTAGGAATTGTTCCCTTCATAAGTTGTCAATTGATATCAACTATCAAGGTCTCGATTAAATCCTTTTGCAACAAGGTTGTTTTATTTATATTTTTAAATTGTTGATTTTTTTCGAATAAGTATTCAACCTTTTTTCCAACTAAGTATTCAACTAAGTTTTTTTTTAATCTTTGCATATTCCCTATTACTTTTTGAGAAATACTAGCAACATTCTCTTTATCACTAGTAACATTCTCATTATCACTTGTGTTTTTTATTGGTTGAAATACACGTTGAGTCTTACCACTTTATGTGAGATCTATTTTTAAAATGAGAGACACATGATAGGGTGTTAAAAGAGAGTGTTTCTAGCACTTCTTATTTTTGAAAAATGCTAGCTAACAATCTTTTAATTTTTTTTTATCACTGACATTTATAGGAGGTTTTTAACCTCAAATTGATTTTCAACGAGTTTTAAAAATAAATTGCAAAGTTAAGAGCGTATTCTGCATAGTCTCTAGAGAAATTGATTCAAAAATTAAATTATGGGAATATGATTATATTGGTTTTGCATAAGATAAAATCTCTAGAGAAATTGATTAAAAAAATCAAATTATGGGAATATGACTATATTGGTTTTGCATAAGATAAAGACAAGGACTTTCTTTGTTCTGCTATACCTCCCATCTCTTTAAATGGACACTTCAAAAATTATGTGCAAAAAAATAACAAGATTAATGCCAGACTTTTGTTGGCAAAAGAATAATGAGACTAAGGGAATATCTTATAGACCTCTTAGCCTAAGATTCGTAAGGGTCTCTATCGAAATACCAGTTTTACTCATTGAATTCAGAGATACATCTTTGAACACACCACCTTTTATTTTTTTAGAGTGTTTTTGGAGATGTATTTTTGAAGTACATATTTGAAATGATGATTTTTAGAAACAAAACCTAAAACCAGAGAAATTTAACATAAGTTTAACATAGATGGTCCAAATTACATATATATTGAAACAAAAATTTAACAATTTTGTTATAACTGAGGACGTTGAAACATTATAATGATATCTTCTCCAGATTTTTGAATCTTCGCATCGACTTCAATCGGACCCTTAGTGGAGTATCGGCAAAAAGTACTTCATATAACTTTTATATCGTCATTAGTCTTCAGTGCAAACTGGGTGAACTGCATTTTTTCTTTAGTGTCAAGGGATGGTGAACGATACTCGAGCTTGACTATCTTGCGATTTTTGGGATATTACATGAGAGAATTGAGTATGGTAATTAGCTCGGCGAGAGGCGTGTCCTCGGAGAACCTAAATTGAAGTGGCGGTTTCGCACCATTGAAATAAATAAAAGCAAGGTGGGGATATGTTTAGGTCATCTATGATTTGTGGTGTGTGATGTTGAAGAAATGGTTTGGAGGCCCTATTTATAGAAGACTTAAAGCAATTTAAACCCAAACATTCTTATCCTATGTCAGAGCATGTTTCAGAAATACACTTCCGAATTCACCCATTATTTTTTTTTACAAAAACAGGTATTTTTGAAAATGCATATCCGAAATATTTCCTGATGGTTTTTTTAAACAATTCAGATATGCATTTCGGAATTATGCAGAACCAAAAATAGAATTTGTTTAGGCAGAATCAATACCACGGAAACATAAAAACAACAAAATCGGTAAAAGTAAATAGTGTTAAAATGTTGAATAGATATTATATATATATATATATATATATATATATATATATATATATATATATATATATATATATATATATATATATATATATATATATATATATATATATATGTATTGAATCATATAGAGGTTACATTGTGCACGAAAATACATACAAAAAATGGTTCGATTACATTCTAAAATGCACTAAAGGAATTATCACTACTTAAATCTAAAACTGATTATTTCTTCTACTTCTCCCTATTTGATTCTCTCTCAAGCTCCGACAATTTGGTGACCCCTGTCACTCTTTCCAAAAAGTGATTCGGCCAAGTTTCCGCCTCTTTTGCGGAATATGTTGTCCACTCCACTAATGTGGTCGAAATTGAACATCCCGGTTTCAAATAAACCAGAACAAAATAGAGAGATCTAAGATACCTAATACAAATTATGTGGCTGGATGGGTCTTTTACATGGGCGACTCTGAAGTGGGGAAAATGTCTCCGAAAAACCATATCTTGTCAAATCAATACACACCCTATCATATGCATTTGCTATAAGATGGCCCATTTCAGGGAAGCACGCCCGATTTTCAAGTGGTGCGGAATCGGTAACACCTGGAACAAGAGCATTGTGAATTTTATCGAATCCTTACTTATTCCCATATAGTCGTGTGTAAGCTTCCGTATGCACCGTGAACTCCGAAATAAGTGTTTGTCGCACAACAGTGTGGTTCTCCTCTCCTTTACCAAGTAAAACGGATAAGGCTCGAAACCCCCAACAACCATCACCCCCCACATCTACGATCCTTTCAATGTGTATGTGCATAAAAAGCGGCATCTCTTCAATGTGAATAATTGGTGGTTTCTTAATCGAAGTTGTACGATGTGGTTTGAAAATGTGAGCTCCCTTGAAAACACTTTTTTGGGATTTTGGGATTAGAGAATTCAGAAAATGTGAAGCAACAACTTCATGGTAAGACGGAGTCCGCTTTGTTGAACTGTCATCATGTGTACTTTTCACCTTTTTAGGGGAACCTTTGGTTTTTACCAGTTGCGAATAAGGTTTCAAATAAGAGGTTTCTTGATAGGAAATTTTCCTTAGTTGTTCTTTAATGTGCAATCTCACAGTGTCATCCGTTTTAGAAAATTTATTTATGATCACTTCCAACTCGGTTGCGATGGTTATACTCGACGTACCATCTTTCGTCGGACTGTAGTCATCAAATAAGAGTCTTTTCCAATGAGTGTAGACCTCGTCCATGCGTATAGGGGTATTTAACTTCATTTTTTAAAAAATGAGACAAGAACATGGAAACTCGTAAGTTTTCCTAATTGTACATCCACACTTTGAACTATTTGGCCCCGTTGTCTCTGTATGCTTCGCTTCATGAAAAATAAAATTCAATCCTGCTCAAGATATGTTAAGAACCAATTGTGAGTATCGAGTGTTATCTTTGAATCGGTGTTCTACCACGGTTGTGCTCAGACCAAAAGTTGTTTGAATTTCATTATATTGGTTTTGAAGCCTTTGGTACACCGTGTCCAATTCTCTACACAAATCTCCCTTGCTATCACCCAATAATTTCTTCAACACCGCATGTGCAGACTCGACTCTATTAGTTGTTGTGTTTCTCAAATCTCTAACCCAGTTCATCCAAGCACACACAAGTTTCTCTTTCACCTGATCAAGAATAGTAGATTCTACGTATTTTAGAAATTTTGGATACTTAACACACAAGCTCTTGTGATGTACAACATTCTCAACATACAACTCTTCTGTAGAAGAATTTAAAATATTTACACATGCATCCATTATATTCTCCACCACAACTCTAAATTTGACCATGTTTCCGTCTTCATCCTTGAAATCTTGGGTTCTAACTGCAGGTTTGAGCTTGGCTCTCATATTTTTTGTTATATGATACCGACAAAGTAATGCATAGGATGTAGGAAACACACCATCAACCACATTCATAAGGGTGTTATATCGGTCAGTTACAATGACACTAGGCATATTTTGTGGATCCTTCAACAAACTCTTGCATATGTCTAACGCCCATGTAACGTTGTCTTCTTTCTCACATTCGAGAAATGAAAATCCAACCGAAAATGTCTTCTCCGTAAAAGTGACAGCAAAAATTTCTAGAAGCAGAAGCCTGTACTTATTGGTCTTGTGCGTTGAATCAATTATAAGGACGGATGGAAATGTGTTGAACAACTTGATACTTTCTGTATAAGTCCAAAAAATGTCATGGACACTAACTTTATCATCACACACTTTGTACCTTGAAACGTAGTGGTTATCTTCCAAAAGTTTCAAAAGTTGTTGCATTTCGGATCTCGGACCTTTGCTTGTAATGTTCTGTTTATATAGTTCATTGTATTCCTGCTTGATATTTGACACATTTTATGATCTTTTCCTTTTCAAATCTGCAAGTATGTTTCTCAGCGCAACTTTAATTATCAACATTTCCAAAATAACTTTTTTCTCCTCTGGCTTAAGTCGACCTACAATAAGATGACTTTGTAGCTTGGTGTCTAACACATGATTACGTTGACCACAAATGACACTAAATTGACATGTATCATCCACCCTACATGATTCGCCAATTTAAACGGACACACATTTTCTCAATCCGATGTCATCATGTTTTAACTTTTGAATTTTTGAAACATGTTTTCCACCTTTCTCTCATATCATCATTACAAATGTTTGCCTTATATTAGTGTCATTGTTAAATCTTCCAATCACAACGCCAAGCCCGAATTTGCTAGCTTTCATTCGGACCTAGTCAAACATATATTGACGAGCATTGAAAATTTGATAATTTTTAAATTGTTGCCTAACATCTATCTCGACAACAATTGTTTTAGCATCATCATTCACCTCATCTGGCTTAGCATCATCATTCACCTTGGCCTAAACATCTTTGAGAAACCCGTCGGGGTGCACCATATCTAAAATGGGCAAAAATAGAAAATTTGTTAAGAATTATGGTTTTGTAACAGACAATTTCAGAAATGCACTTCCGCAATAATTTAGGTGAGTTTCGGAGATGCATTTCCAAAGCGACGCAATATTTTTATCCAAAAACCATCTTCAATGCAATGAAATAAGGGATGACATGATGAAAGTTTACCTGAAATTATATCTTTTTATGCTCTCTTTAACATGATAAAACACTTGAAATTTGATTTAAAGATGAAAAAATGGGTTGAGCGTGGATGAAGTATTTTAGAGGATTATGGTTATGGGGTGGAATAAGGTGAATGAAGTTTATATTTATACTCATCTATCTCAAATTAGTTGAACTATCTCACCCCTAGTATAGAATAAATTAATATAACCATATGTTTTCTTAAAAATTAGAGTAAAGAAAAATATGTAATATCAATTATCAACCTAATACTTATGAGTTTCTTTTTCTTATTGATCCAAATACTTCTAATTGAAAAATAGAAAATTCATTTATAGAGTATTTATTTAAAAGCCAAAAAAAAGTCATGATATTAACTTTTTAATCACTAAATTGATATATTAATTTTACAAATTTAATTATTTATATTCACAATAAATATATTAAATTATTTTCTTATATTTATTGAAAACATTAAATGGAAATACAAATAAATAAATAAATAAATCTAATTTGAAAAGATAAGACTAACAAATTTTGAAAAAAGATAAGACTAACAAATTTGTTTACTTTTCATCTCATAAATTTATCTAAAACTTTGAATATATTTTTATTTTTAAGAATAAGTCAAAATATTAATAAAAAATAGTCTCTAAATCCCTTATTTAAAGAGGTGGAATAACAAGGAAAAATAAGCCAAACAAGTGAAGATGAGTAAGAAAGAAGAACTTACCTGTGACATTGAGAGAAGCCAAGAGCTTCCCCAATTCATGGCACAACAATCACAACATCAAACACCAAACACCAATACCACCATAGATCAAAGCAATACAAAGTCATCTGTTGTCGGTAACCGCCTCACGGGGCAGCCACTTGTCTCCATGAACAAGTCCAATATGCCTATCACGGCAACATGTGTCATTCCTAATGACATTTGTTCTCATGTGTTTGAGATCGCTGCTAAAGCAGACGTCTCAAAAAGCCTCTTTGATTATGTTCGTCGTCGAGGGAGAGGCATAAGCATCCTTAGTGGGAATGGAGAGGTGGCACAAGCCACGCTTCAGCAATCCACGGGAAAAATTGTAACCCTTCATGGATGGTTCCAGATTAATTCGATATCTGGAACAATTCCCCAGTCGCCCACACGGGCAGAGGTGGGAGGTTTGTTTGTTAAATTGTCCGATACTAATGGACAAGTGGTTGGAGGAAATGTAATTCCTCCTTTGGTGGCATTGAGCCCGATATTTTTGGTCGCTTATTCTTTTGCAGACATTGTATTTAAAAAAGAGACCTTTGTGGCTTATGACAAGGATAATCAAGATGTGGTGTGCCTCGATGAAGCTGAGCACGAGGCAAAAATTGGTGGTAACTTTTTAAATTTTGAGGATCAACAATTGGAATGAGGAGCATCAACATCAAGTATCATTCATCATCTTCTTAGGGTTGTATGATCAAGCAAGATATGACTGCAAGCGCAACTTCACCACCGAAATATCTTTGATTCTAGCTAGATAGACATGTTATTTGCATATTGATGTTCAATTAGGACATATAATTAATAATATTATGCATAACTTCGGTTTGATTTTAAGTCATTCTGATATATTTAAGTGAATAATTTGGTGGCTTGAATGAAATTTATATATTGATATTTGTCTTAATAGTTTATGCTTACCGTTTTCATTTATTTCGTTATGACTCTCTCATACAATATAACAACAACCAATCATTATTCCACTAAATGTGATTAGCTGCATAGAACAACTTTCGCCATAAGAGTTTTGATAGTTAATTGTTTAGTAGATTTAATCAAAATACTTAATATTAGGTCGTGATTTTCTTTTGCTTACGAAAAAAATGACAAAAATCCCTTAATTTCTTTTCTTTCTCTACTCAATTGTCAAATCATTGCAGAGAAAATGAAAATATTTTCAATATTATCTTCCTTTTTGTTCGATTGTTGTTTAAGGTGGATTTTAATTAATGGGAACAGGAAAAGAAAAATTGCATAACATGTTACATAAGTTAAGATGCGGCGCATTATTAACAGGGAGAGAAGATTTGTTGTGAATAAAAATTCAAGACAATTTCTTCACGAACTCCCAGCGGTGAAAATTCCTGTTAGAAATTCGAAAATACTCTTTGGAGATGTATTTTCAAAAAAATTAGGATTTTGGTTAATTCGGAGATGTATCTCCGAAAATATCATAAAAAAAATGAATTTTGATTAATTCGGATATGCATATCCGAATAAACTCCCAAACAATAGTCAGAGGTTTTTTCAGATATGCATATCCAATTTAATCAAAATCCCAAAGAATTAAAAAAGTTGGGATATTCATCATGTTAATGGTCGTATATGGATTCAGTGGGATCATACCAAAGTGGATCTTAGGTGTGTTTGCAGCTCTAGTCAATACATACATTGTGGGGTCTATGATCTGATGGGGCAGTTTCAATACTGGCTGACTGCTATATATGCTCTTAATCAATTGGATTATAGAAAGAAATTATGGAAGGATTTGATAGAGATTCATAGGACTCAAGTTGGGCCTTGGTGTGCTATTGGGGATTTTAACAATGTTGCTTCTGCTAATGATAGAATTGGAGGAAAACTCATTGTGGATTCTGAATATGTTGATTTTACCAACATGCTTAGTGACACAGGTCTTTGTGAGATGGATAGTAAAGGGGATCATTTTACTTGGTCTAACAAGCAGAGTGAGAATCCTATTTACTCTAGGATTGATAGACTGGTGGCTAATACTGACTGGTTCCAAAAGTATCAGGACTGCAGTTTGAATGTTTTATCACCACATATCTCTGATCATGCTCTTCTTCTCTTGTGTAAACCTAAGGTGATGAAACATAAGAAGAGATTCAGATTCAACAATAACTGGGTGGATTATGAAGGTTTTAAAGAATGTGTTCAACAGAGTTGGAGCAAGAAAGCTTATGGCAGGCCCATGGAGATATTATGGCACAAACTTATGAGACTTCAACCTGAGCTTCGAAAGTTGAATAAGCAAGTGACTGACATACAACATAAGATTACAGAAGCAAGGGATAATCTGCACTTAGCCTATGAAGATCTAAAAGTTCAGCCTATGAATAGTGATACCATTCAGAGAATCAAAGTTTACACTGAGGATTTAGTAAAATGGAATGGGATGGAGGAACAAAGTATGATGCAGAGATCCAAAATAGACTGGCTTAGGATGGGAGATGAAAATAATGCTTTTTTTCATGCATATGTCAAAGCCAGAAATAACTATAAAAATATTCAATTCCTGCAGAAGGATGATGGCTCTCTAGTGACTGCTCAGAAGGACATTGAGGAGGAGTTCCTTACCCTCTACAAGAGTCTAATGGGCCAGTCTAATGGAAGAACTATCCATATTGATATTGATGCTATGAGGCAGGGTGCTCAGATTAATAGGGACCAGAGTGAATTTCTGGTTAAGTCAGTGACCAGAGCTGAGATTGAGGGTGCTCTCAAAGGCATTGGTGATCACAAATCCCCTGGTATTGATGGGTATGGTGCCAGGTTTTTTAAAACTTGCTGGAGTATTATCCATAAGGATGTTGAGGCTGCTGTCCAGGAATTCTTCACTAATGGGGTGATTTTAAGGGATTTTACTAGAACTGGTGTTACCCTAATCCCTAAGACAAATGAAGCCAAGTCAGCCAAAGAATATAGGCCTATTGCTGGATGCTCTACTTTCTATAAAATCATCTCCAAGATTATGACTCAGAGGCTGGGTAAGATTCTGCCTTCTATTGTAGGAGCTAATCAAGCAGCTTTCATTCCTGGTCAAGTGATTCACAATCATATTCTTATGGCATTTGAGCTGATGAGAGGCTATACTAGGAAGGGTGGGACACCTAGATGTATGCTTCAGCTTGATCTCCAAAAAGCATATGATATGGTTGAGTGGCAAGCTTTGGAGCAAGTCTTGCATGAGATTGGTATGCCTAGAGAGTTTAGCAATTGGATCATGGTTGCAGTCACTAATGTGTCTTATGAATTCACTATCAATGGGCAGCCTACTGAGCAGATGGAGGCTAGGAGAGGCTTGAGGCAGGGTGACCCTATATCACCTCTCCTCTTTGTCCTCATGATGGAGTATTTTGATAGATTACTCAAGAAAAAGATTAAAGACCCTGGCTTTAAGCACCATTCAAAATGTAAGAAGGCTGGCATCACTAACCTGACTTTTGCAGATGATATCTTATTGTTTTGCAGGGGAGATACTCTATCTGTCCAGGTTATGATGAGCATGGTTCATACTTTTTCTGCTTCGACTGGCCTGGTGATAAACCCCAACAAATGCAAGATTTATTGTGGGGGGCTGGACAGAGATACCAAAGTTAGAATGAGCCAAATTACAGGATTTGCTGAAGGTCTTTTGCCCATGAAGTATCTGGGAATTCCTATTGTAAGTAGAAGATTGAGCATCACTCATTATATGCCTCTTGTTGATAAAATCTTGCATAGACTCAAGCACTGGACTGTTAAACTCTTAAGCTATTCTGGTAGAATCATGCTTGTGAAGAGTGTCATTCTTGCAATCACTCAATACTGGATGCAATGTTTACCCCTTCCCAAGGCTGTTATTGCTCGTATTGACTGTTTATGTAGGACTTTTATCTGGACAGGGAAGACTGACAACAGTAGGAAAAGCCCAGTGGCATGGAGTACTGTTTGTAGGCCCAAAAGTCAAGGTGGGCAAGGGATCATCAACCTTGCTACTTGGAATGTGATCACTATGATTAAATGTCTTTGGAACCTGTGTAGGAAGACAGATAATCTGTGGGTTAAGTGGGTGCATATGTACTATTTAAAAGAGAATGATGTTATGGCTGCACATGTCTCTATTAATAGCTCTTGGATTTTCAAAAGGATTATGGAAATGCGGGAGATAGTGGTACAAGTGCCTGCTGTTTGGAACCAGATGCTAACTCTCAACAGATTTAGCATGACCAAGCTGTATAGGGAGCTGATTGAGAAGCCTGACGAGGTGGAGTGGAAATACTTGTTCTATCAGAATTATGCAAGGCCTCGCGCGCAGTTTATTACTTGGCTCATTTGTCATGGTAAACAAGCTACGAAGGATAGACTCTATAGATTCAACTTGGTTACTGATACGCAATGTGGCTTGTGTAAGAGTAAGGATGAGAGCAGATCCCATCTCTTCTTTGAATGTCCCTCCAATGCTGCCATTTGGAAGACGATTCTGAACTGGCTGCAGTACAATCATATACCATTGCCTTGGCATGATGAAATTGTTTGGATTTTGCATGAGATATCCAGGAAGGGGAGTAAAGCCAAACTGCTGAAAATGGCTTTTACTGAAACTCTTTACACTCTTTGGACTAGAAGAAACAATATTCTGTTCAATCATATAAGTAGTATAGACTATGTAAATACCATTATTGATGCTATAGTTTACAAAAGTTGGGCTTGTAGGAAGCTTAGAGGGTATACAGCCCAACTACTCCTTTAGAATTGACTGGTTGTATTATTTGTTCTGTGATTAATATAAATTCTTTCTTTCAAAAAAAAAAAAAGTTGGGATATTGATTAATTCACATATCATAAAATTGATATAATTTATAAGTTATGAATAGTAATAATAATAATTATACGGTTGATATTTCTTTTCTAATTCAAATTCTAAATTAAAAAAATTAATAAAATTTTTTTTTTTTTTACGTATTTCATATTTTTAATTACTAAAATTATAACTAATACAATATAATTATGATTATATAAAAAATAAATATATTAATAATTATTCAATAAAAATTTAAAATAAAAAAGATCAAGTAAGAATAAAATTATTTACTACTTTATTCCTATTTTAATATAAATTTTGAATTACATTAGTTTTTTAAATGATTTTTTTATGTATCATAAAAAAATGGTAAATAAGGTGTTAATTTAAATATTTATTAGGCTAATATTATTATTATATTTTGATTATAATGATATATATTTGAAAATATATTTTAATTAATACAATTAATTATACTATTAATTATATTGATTCACCTTGATTTTAATTTTTTAATAATTATTCAGTTTTTACGGATATGCATATCCGAAAAATTTCAAGACCAATAATTAGAATATTTCGAATATACATCTTCGAAAACAATCTCTCTAAAAAACAAAGGTGATTTTGGAAATACATCTCCGAAAACACCTTTGTTTTTTTATAAAAAAAAGGTGTTTTCGGAAATGCACTTCCGAAATCAACTTTTTTTTGAGAAAAAAGTAATTTCGGAGATGCGCTTCCGAAATATAGAGGCGTTTTTAAAATTTTGCCGCGGGTTTTTAAAAAGGTTGGAGGTCCATAAAGAAATTGTCAAATTCAATTAGGTTATTATACTCAAATGAAGTTTTGGGCCAGGCACATTATTCATTTTCTAAGACGACAACAACAAATTTATTGTATATTAATTATAGACAATTTTTTTACGGACCCCAGCGGTAAAAACCCCGGTTGAAAACCCAAAAATATTTTTCGGAGATGCATCTCCGAAAAAATTGAGATTTTGGTTCATTCAAACATGAATCTCCGAAAACACCAAAAAAATGAAATTTTGATTAATTCGGATATGCACATTCGAAAAACCCCCCAAAAACTGGTCAGAGGCTTTTTCGAATATACATATCTGAATTAATCAAAATCCTAAAAAAAATAAAAAATTTGGGATATTTCTATTCTAATTTCAATTATAAATAAAGAATATATAAAAATATCACTCATAAATATATAAAATATGAGATTAAAAATCTTCATATTAATACATAAATATATAAGATATATATTTGTCCTTCATACATAAAAAAAAATTAAAGTATATTTAACTCAAATTAATAACGAAAGACAATAAAAATTATCTTTTATTTATATATATATATATATATATATATATATATATATATATATATATATATATATATATATATATATATATATATAGAGAAAATAAATATATTCCAGAAACATATAAAGATAAACATAATATACATGAAAGTTATAAATATTTGTAAATTGACGTTGATAAAAAAAAACTATAGTTATATTGACTTTTACTTGTATTCAACTATATAAAATTATAGTATTTTATTGAATTTAATTACTTATTAAATGTCAATTGTTATTTTCATGACATTACCCACCATATATCATTTGTGACACAATCATTAATATTATTTTTAGCTATCTCTTAGTAAATTCTTATACATTAAAAAAATATTTCTAAAAATTCATAAATAGTCTTAAAATTACATTAATAATTATTTACTACTTTATTCATATTTTAATATAAATTTAAAATTACATAATTTTTCAAAATAATAAATAAAATTCACAAATATAAAAATTATATTAATAATTAATTATGATAAAAAAAAATTATTTTTTATTTAGTTTAAAAAAATTATAAGAAAATTTTGTCTTAATTTTATTTAGTGAATAAATTATATATTTAATTTTAGATTAAATTACAGTTTTGGTCCCCCAATTTTGCCTAATTCACGAAATTAGTCCCCCTATTTCAAATTCAAACACTTTTGGTCTCCCTATTTTAAATTCTAACAGTTTTGGTCCCTCTTTCACGTTTTTTATAGAATATCGATGAGATTTTTTACTTTTTTAACTTACATTTTTATGTATAAAGTACAACAATATGTTTATATACGATGATTTGTTATATTTCACAAGTAACTTGTTATTTACAACATGAAAACATCGTTAATTTTAAGTGGAAAAGTATGAAAAGGGGACCCAAATTGTTTAAAATTTAAAATAATGGGACCGAAACTGTTTAAATTTAAAACAAGGGGACTAAAACTGTTTAAATTTAAAATAGATGGACCAATTTAGTGAATCAGATAAAATAGTGAGACCAAAACTGTAATTAAGCCTTAATTTTATATAATTCAAAATTTACTTTTGAAATATAATAAAAGTATTTTCATTTATATAAGTTAGTAAAATAACTTTTAACTCTAAAATTGTTTTTAAAATTTTGTTTATAAAATGATTTTTTTTTTTAACTATAAATTGTTTTTGAAAATTAGTTTATGAAATAATTTTTTTATGTATCATAAAAAATAAAATAAATAGTAAATAAATAACTTTATTATTATTATAATTCTTAATTTTATATATAAAAATAAGGTATTTATTTAAATATTTATTAGAATAATATTATTATTATATCTTGATTATAATGATATATATTTAATAATATATTTTAATTAATATAATTAGTTATACTATTAATTGTATTGATTTACCTTGATTTTAATTTTTGAATTATTATTGAGTTTTTTTATATGCGAAAAATTCCAAGACCAAAAATTGGAATATTTCAGATATGCATCTCCGAAAACACCCTTTTTTTCTAAAAAAAAAAAAAAATGTTTCCGGACGGAAGTGTATCTCAGGAATCACAGATATGCATCTCCGAAAACACCCCTTTTTCTAAAAAAAAAGAAAAGTTTCCGGAAGTGTATCTCAGGAATCACCTTTTTTTCAAAAAAGTATGGTGTTTTCGTAAGTGCATCTCCGAAACCATATTTTTTCATAAAAAACTGATTTCGAAGATGCACTTTCGTAATATAGAGACATTTTTGGAATTTCGCCTCTGGTTTCCAAGAAGATTTGGGGTCTATAAAAAAATTGACTAATTATAAGGGTTAAATATGTTTGCAGTCCCTATAATATTATTAAAAATGACTTTTAGTTCCTATAAAAAAATATCGATTTTTGTCCTTGTAAAATTATTTTTTACGCACTTTTAGTTCTTCTCTATGGACTAAAACCGATTGCAAAAATAATTTTATAAGAACTAAAAGTCGATATTTTTCATAGGGATTAAAAAACAAAATTGAGATATATATAGGGATCAAAAATATATTTAATCCTAATTATAATAATTATGAGAAATTGTTGAGGGGATTAACTTTAAATAAAATATTAATAGTATGTAATTTTGTGTACCTTTAATTATTATTGGTGCAACCTTGATTGATCTTAGGTCAAACTTTTAAGCCTTGAAGCATAAGTGTACTAACTTATTAGATATATGGCCCGTGCGTTGCACGGATTTAATTAAAATATGTCTTTAAAATATTTTATAAATTTTAAAACATCAATTTAAGTAAATATGAACTTACATAAATAAATTTTTTAAATATAAAACTGTGTTCATATTTAATATTAATTTATTATAGAAAATAAAAATTTTATATCATTTATTGATATTAAAATTATAAAATTTTTAGATATGTATAGGGATCAAAAATATATTTAATCCTAATTATAATAATTATGAGAAATTGTTGAGGGGATTAATTTTAAATAAAATATCAATAGTATGTAATTTTGTGTACCTTTAATTATTATCGGTGCAACCTTAATTGATCTTAGGTCAAACTTTTAAGCCATGAAGCATAAGTGTACTAATTTACTAGATATATGGCATGTGCGTTGCACTGATTTAATTAAAATATATTTTTAAAATATTTTATAAATTTTAAAACATCAATTTAAGTAAATAAGAACTTACATAAATATTTTTTTAAATATAAAACTGTGTTCATATTTAATATTAGTTTATTATAGAAAATAAAAAATTTATATCATTTATTGGTATTAAAATTATAATTTTTTTTTGAATATAGTGGTTTAGTGATAAACGTTAAAATTATATTGTTAAAGATATTGAGTTTAAATTTTTTTTGTTCAATTAATAAAAGAGACATTTTTTCAATTTTTTAAAATAAATAAAAGTAAAATAATTTAAGATGATTTTATATTATTCAATCAATTTTAAATATGGTATCATATTTTATTTTAATAGTGCTATCAGATGATATTTTATTCACATATGATTGGATATTTTTATATCATTTATATTTATTTTTTGTTATATGTGATTTATAGATAACAATTCATTTATATTTATAATATTTTTTATCACACACTCATCCCATAATACATGGGTTTTTAAGTTTAAAAATATACTCATTCAATTATATTTTCACTGATATTCTTTTTATCAAATTTTAAGTTTATCAAATATAGTTTAAGTGTCACTCTCGGGACTATTGTAGGTAAATAAATTATTGTGAATTTTTAATGGTCTCTATTCAAATGCACCATCAACTGACTTGGGAATTAGTTAAAAATTTTAATCTTGATAAAATTTAGAAGTTACAAATTTACAAAATATTAATTTATTAATCACTCAAGTGTACAAAAAAATCAATCATAAATAAAAAATTAATCAAACATTAACTAATGAATAGTCAAGATAATATAAAGATTAATAAAGATAAAAAAAATAACAAAACAAAATTAAAAAGCGGCTAAAAAAATTGCAGCTTTTATAAAGTGATTACAAATCAAAATCAAAACCAACTTCTATATTCAACATTTAGTATATATACATGATTGGATGTATATTTCTTGAAAGAAACAATCTAGAGAACAAATTTAAAAAGAGAAGTGAAAAAAATTGAAATTGAAGGCCATTTTTTGAGATATTTATAATGAAGGCAAAGAATTCAAAGAGAGGGTAATTGAAAAGTAAAAAATTGTAATGTATATTCAATAAAAAAAATAATATTTTTTTTGGAATAAGTTAAAATATAGAAGATAAATTTTTTTTATTCTCTCTTTAAAATTCTTTAATTCATTATTATTACACTTAATAAAATTAAAAAAAGTCAAAAAAATGTTTAACAGTTACATTTAAATTCATTCTTATTAAACATTTTTGTACAATTTATTTTTATTAAACTTTTATGTGAGTGTTAAATGGTATATATTAAACTATTAAATACTAAAATTATTCTTAAAAAAGACATGTCACTGTTGCATTAATTTTTTTATATTCTACAAAGAAATTCTTCACTTTTATAATCTTTATTGCAATCCGAATAAATTAAAAGAAAGTTTAATAAAATATATAGAAATAAAAATTACATTTTTATAATATTTATAATCTTATAAGTGCAATAAGAATGAATTATAAAAATGGATAATTTTTTTTTTGAAGAATATAGAACATATAAAAATAAAAGTTTAATAAATACCATTTTTAATTCAACTTTATTAGATGTAAATATTGTAACTTAATAATTCTTAATAGCAAATGTGTAACAACTTTGTTAATAATAACATGTCTGATAATAATTATTATTTTTGATCTTTAATTAAATTTATTACATAAATCTTTAAAATACTATTTTTTATGTTATTATTTGTATGTATAATAATCCTAATTTTTTTCTGAAACTCACTCTATAATAAATTGACCATATTGGTTTAATAATCATTATAAAATAATATCCACTGTGGGAAGGAAGATAGGTCGCTTCACTCTCGACAATTTATTGAAGAAAAGACACAAATGCCCACATCCACTGTCTTATAATATTCGGTTGAAGATTAACCATCATTTCTTTGCATAAGGGGGTTAATGAGTCTTTCCTACTAAAAGCTCTCAACTATTATTAAAAACTCTTAAGATCAATTCTTGTGGAGAGAAGTAAGTCCTTTTGAATATATTGAGCCTATATTAATCTTAGTGTTCCTTTTTTCCCTTAACTTTTATTTTCTCCAATTTATTTTCAGCTACTTAGGTTCTGAAAATATTTTCAACCTCTGTTTTTATTTCCCAAAAGTTTTCAAAATCAAATTTTCTCAAACCACACAATTCAACCCCTCGCCCCCTCTTGTGTGTGAAGTCTCAAGTTCAACAAAATAGTGAATTAAAATTGAATTTGAAAATGAATATCTAAATTGGTGTACTTTCTATATATAGAGGAGAGTCAATTATTTCATTAAAAAATAATTTATTATAAAATAAATGGTATTTTTTTAATCAAAGGATAACTTTATATTGAAGATGAAAAAAAGACAGTACAGCACAAGTGATCTAGAGCATATCCAACAAAATCAAAAAGCACTAAAAGAGAGCTAAAACCGTCATACTCAAGGTAGCATAACACGGCTCACGTGGGTCCTAATCTTCCTATTGCTCCAACACCTAAAAACCACAACATCAATTATGTTGGAAATACTTTGTTGTTGGGTTGCTGGTTCACCAGAACAAATATGATTACATACCGCCAACTCTCATGAAGAGTTTCAGCGAAATCACACTGAATAATACGTAGCTTACCGCCTTTTTTCTGCATATATCCAGAAACCATTGTAACTTCTTGTGCCACTGATGAAATCTGCGCTGCAGTTGTAACTAGTCCATGATTGACTGCCATATGTTTCTCATACCATGGCACTCATAGAACATGTGACTAAAAGTTTCAGTTTCTTTACCGAAGACACAATTACTCTCTCCAAGCATACCAAAATGCTGCATTCTCTCTTTGGTGGGTAAGATATTATGGCAAACTCTCCAAAGAGTGTGGATAGCTTTTGGACGTGCCATGTTTCCATACATAGCTTTCTTCTAAAACACATCTTGAACTTGTTCCTTCATACTCAAATACATGGTTCTAGTGTTAGAGGCTTTGTTGTCATACCTGCATCTGGGATACAAAATGTCTGGTTTTGAGTATGCTTTTTATCACCCACGACACAGAGTGGTGAATAGGAACCTCCATCAATAAATGGTATACTTTTTATTAATAAAGATAATTACTTTTATTAAATAAAGGTGGAAGTTTATAAAATATCATTTTTTTTATAAAATTCAAATATTTTAAAATAGTATGATGTTTAGGTTTTAAATTTTTTTAAAAACAACAATGTGAAATGTTTTATTATTTTATTTAAATACGTCATATAAGATAATAACCAATATATTGAAGTATTAAAAATTAGTCATGCTATTAGGTACAACTCAGAGTATATTATATTACATCATAAAGTTTAGTTTTCTATAAAAGAAATATAATGGGCATATCTTTTATTGAATCATGTATTTTTATTTGGTTTTAATTATAACTTTAGTTATGTACAATTTTTTTTATATTTTTAATATTTAATTTGTTTTTGGATTAAATTTATTTTTGGTTCCTTTATATTTTTTTAAATGAAGTTAAAATAATTCATAAAATTTTAAAATAATAGACCAAATAGTTAGTTATTAAAATGGAGGAACAATAAATTTATTTATATAAAAATAAAGAGAGCAAAGCTACAATTAAACATAAGAGTTTAATATTACTGACACAAATTAAGTGTTGAGAATTGAGAAATTGTAAGATTGAACTTCTCTCTTATGACATGAATACCATATGAGTTGTATATAGGTGAATTATTTTTTAAAAATTACAAAATTCAACACATATACCGTTGATGAGAAATAGAAAATACTTAGATATTTTTTTATATTAGCTCATATGCATTATTTAAATTGAATTATAAATTCTGTCAAAAAAATTGAATTATAAATGTATTATTTTATAACATCTTCTAAGATTTTATTGAGTAACTTTATATTATCTCATAGGAAAAAAAAGTGTACATGAATTTTATAAAGTGACATAATTTTGTTTTTTTTTATATAAAAAAATGGTTATTTAATCAATGTTAGATGTTAAAAATTAAAATTTAGATCAACAGTTTATATTGTTGAACTATCCCACCATACAAATAACATAATATTGTTGAACACACTTAATATAGTGGTGTTTGAATTCAAATGAGTTTCTATAGACCATTTAAAATTTTCTAAAAGAAAGTTTGAATATTATAAAGTAATTTTTAGACTTAATTACAATTTTGGTCCTCCTATTATCTATTTTTTTGAGTTTTGATCCCCCTATTTTAAAATACAGAATTTTAGTCCCTACATTTTAGTTTTTTGAGGATTTTGACCCCTCCTACAAATTCGAAGGCAATTTTAAATAAAATGACGCTCACATTGATGATGTGTCAGTACCAGTTCAATAGTGATCTGTTCAAAAAGTTATTTTTATTTAAGATTTATGTTGAACATGTCATCAATGTGAGTTTCATTTCATTAAAAATTGCTTTTGAATTTGCAGGGGACCAAAATCTTCAAAAAAACTAAAATAAAGAGACTAAAGTTCCGGATTTTAAAATAGTGGGGCCAAAACTAAAAAAAAAAATAATAGGAGAATCAAAATTGCAATTAAGCCTAATTTTTATTTATAATTATAACCTAGGGAGTACTAAGTTTTTTTTAATAGAAGTACTAAGTTACTAAAATATTTTTGTGACTAAATTATTTGATAGTAATTTTTGAAAATTTCTTTACCCACCTCCCTATGGGGTCACCCCAGCGAAAACCCCACTTTACCCCCTGTTTCGAAAATGCATTTCCGAAATATTTTTTTTTCTAAATTTTTCCGGACTGCATTTCCGAAAAAATCCCAAAAATTGGGATTTTGATTAATTCGGAAATGCATCACCGAAAAAACAAAAAAAAATCTAAAAATCCTAAAAATTAATTTTAGGATATTAATTAATTCATATATCATAAATTTGATATAATTTATGAGTAATGAATAATAATAATTATATATTTTGATATAATTTATGAGTTATGAATAATAATTATTATATATTTCTATTTTGATTCATATTTTAAAATTTAAAATAATTTTAATTAAAAAAACTAAAATAATTTAACTTACAAAATGAGTTATAATTTTTTATTTATATATTTATAATAATTATTATGTATTTACAAAAAAAAATTAAAAAAATGAGTGGTTTAATTTATATATTTATATAATAATTATAATTATTATTATGTATTTATAAAAATTATTATATATTTATATATTTATATAATAATTATTATATATTAATTATAAATATATTTATATATTTATATAATAATTATAAAAATTAAAAAAATGAGTGTTTTAATTTATAATAATTATTATAATTTTATATATTTATATATTAATTATTATATATTTATATATTATATATTTATATATTATATATTTATATATTTATATATTTCACTTACAAAATTAATAATTATTATTATATATTTATATATTTCTATTCTGATTCATAATTAAAAATGAGTTATAATTTTTTATTTAGTTAAAAAAATTAAAAAAAGATTTTGTCTTAATTTTATTTAATGAATTAATTTTAGGGTCATGCTAACAAGTGCCCCAGGGGCACTCTTTAAGGTTTCCATATAAAGAAAACATTCTCTAAATAAATTAATCAATTCAATTTTTAATACACTGAATACAAGTTTTTTTAATAAAACATGCATTTTTGCTCATTAAAAGAAGTCAATTATTTCTGTTTTTAATATATTAAATACAAGTATATTAAACAAAATATTCATTTTTTAGACTCTTAACGAGTGCCCCTGGGGCACTCGTTAGCATTTCCCTTAATTTTATATTTAATTCTATATAATTCAAAATTTACTTATGAAATTAAAATGTTTTTGATTTATATAAGTTAGTAAAATAATTTTTAACTTTAAAATTGTTTAGGAAATTTTGATTCACCTTGATTTTATTGATTCACCTGTATTTTATTGATTCATCTTGATTTTATACCTATTAATTGTATTGAATTCACCTTGATTTTAATTATTTAATAATTATTGAATTCTTTCGGAAGTGTATATCCGAAACATTCCAAGATCAATTTGGTCTTGGAATATTTCGGATATGCATCTCCGAAGACACCCCTCTCCAAAAAAAAGTGTTTTCGGAAATGCATCTCCGAAAACTCAAAAAAGGGGGTGTTTTCGGAAATGCATCTCCGAAAACTCAAAAAAGGGGTGTTTTCGGAAATGCATCTTCGAAAACACCTTTTTTTCGTGTTTTCGGAAATGCATCTTCGAAAACACCTTTTTTTCGTGTTTTCGGAAGTGCAATTCCGAAATAAGACAAATTTTGAAAAAAAAAAAAAAAACGTTTCGGAAATGCATTTCCGAAGTGAGCGTATTTTGGGTTTTTCACCAGAGGTGACCAAAAAGATAGGGAGGTGGGTAAAGAAATTCTCAAATTATTGTTTAAATTATTGTCGTACAAACTTAACCATAGAATTTTAAATTCTCAAATTTAAAGGTAATATTTTCATAATTGACCTCCGAACTAGACTATACTGATAGTAAAAAATAAAAATAAAAATAAATATTTAATTTAAATTTTTCTTTGTCGTTTATTTTTTATGAATTAGGTTTATATCCTATCTTTATTTTTCTTAATTAAAATTTAAACTTAAAAATAAAGTATAGAGCTCAATTTACCAATTTTATTTTTATATGGATGCAGGAATTTGATTAGTTTATTTAAGAGGATGAATTAGAAGGCTAAAATGAATAAGTAAATGCAATGCATAAAGATAACATTGATGGTTTTAGAGTAAGTGCGTGAATCTCGTGGGTAATTAATTGAAATATCACATTGTTGATTTTAGGGTATAATGCGTGATTCTCGTGAGAGATTAGAATAAATGTGTGAATCTCGTGCGTGATTAACTAGAAGATAAAATTGATGGTGCATGAATCTTGTGAGAGATTAGAGTAAATGTGTGAATCTCGTGAGTGATTAGCTGAAAGATAACATTATTGGTTTTAGAATAAGTGCGTGGATCTCGTGAATGGACAATTATTTGGTCATTTGATTGGACGATTACTTTTTTTTATCTCATATTATTTATTTTCAAAATAATGAATAGTCTTTTATTTTTAAAAACAAGTCAAAACATTAATCAAATAATAGTTTCATATCCTTCATCTCCACTATTAAAAGGTGGAAAGGCAAGGTAAGACAACAAGTGAAGTCGAGTAGGGATGACAAAACGGGTCGGGGTTTGTCGGGTTAACTCGTCCATCTGTCAAAAAATAGCAGGTTGGGTTGAGATTTTGGTCTGCAACCCGTTAAAGTCCGTTCCGCCTTAAACCCACAATTATTTACTTAATTTTAGTAATTCCAATTTTTGATGGTTTTATTTGATTAATTTATTTGTGAATATATGTAGTATTTTTTTAAGAATTTTTTTTTAAAAAGATGCTTTATAAAAAATTGTTCTAAAGAATAAGTGAAAAATATAATTAAAAGGTAAAAAAAAGACTATTAATCTATTAAAAAAAATGAAAAAAATAAATAAAAAATATATGGACAAGTCCGCCGTTCGCCAACTCACCCGCAACGAGCTAGATTTTTATGCTCATTTCCACTTGGTGGCTTAGTCATCCCGTTCTTTTTTTTTTGCGAACTTAAGGCGGGACAGGCGACCCGTTTTGCCACCCTAAAGATAAGTATGAAACAAGATATGGTGTTTAGATGTGATAATCATAGAGGATAAGAGCTCCAACAATTCACGACACCACAAATATAAATTCAAAACCAAACACTAGTAATATCAGTAAAAATAACAACCATGCATCATCGTCTATTGTTGGTCGTTGGCCTTGAGGGCGTCCCCTTGGGTTTAAGAATAAGTCCAAGATGCTTGTAGCAAGTGACAATACTGATGGCCATGTGTTTGAGATAGCTGGGGGAGAAGATGTCTCTAAGAGCATATTTGATTATATTCGTGGTCGAAGGATGCGGATAAATATCCTTAGTGGAATTGGAGAGGTGGCACAAGCTACACTTCGTCAATCCACAGAAAAATTTGTCACCATTCGGGGAAGATTCCAAATTATTTGATGTCAGGAACAATTTTTTCATCGCAAAGAACAAATATGAAGTGTGAATTGGGAGTTTTATTGTGTGGTACTGAAGGACAAGTTGTAACTTCCCTTTGGTGGCTTTAGAATTAGTGTATTTGGTTGGTTCTCTTTTTGAAAAAATTGTATTTGAAAATGTGTCTTTGAAGGCCAATAACCAAAACAAAGAAATGGGCCATGATGCAGAGCATCATTAACTATTCTTCACATACTGTTCAGGGTCATATCTACTTTTAATATAATAAAATAGATGACATATGAAATCCTATCATTAACCCTCTAATCACCAATTTGAGGGTGATAAACGGGGACATAGATGTAATTGCATCTCCTTTAATACTTTAATTAATAAATAAATTTTTTAATCATTTGGTAACCTTTCAATTATCCATTTTTTCCTTCATTATTACTAACGTGATGCCTTTTTTTTGGAATTGTGAAATCTTCCTTGAAATACAGCAAAACCTCCTCCACGCTTCTTCACTTTGATTTTTGAGAAACCCTTCAATTTTATCTCATTAATCTATAATCTATATATTAGGGCTTTTGATTTCAACCAACAAACTCTAATCTACAATCCATTACGTTTAGCTCATCTTCCTCTTCCATTACCCCCATCGATTTTAGGTTTTTTTCATCTATTTTTGCAATTCCACCTCCATCGTTTTTGGATAATTTTTCCTTTACTTCTGCAATTCTAAAATCCATTTTAATGCCCATCCATCATGTTTGAATACGATTCAAATACGATTCACGGTATTTGGTTTTAAAGTCTTGCTGTTTGTTGATTTACGGGTTAGTGTTCAATTTTTTCACGATGTTTGATATTTTCTTTATCTTTTAATTTTCTTCTGCAAGTTTTTTATGATTTGGTTTGAGATTTCACGTTTGAGTTCGAATCAGTTACGATAAACTATTTACCATTTTGTTGATTTTTTATGGTTTCGTCTTAACTTCGACTATGCTACAATTTGATTGCAGTTTGATTCGATGCAGATTTTGTTTAGGATTAAAGTTACAGCAAGCATACAACACTGTAATAAAACGTAAAACGGGACTGTGCTCACAAGTCTCAATCATATTCTGAAAGAATATGACTCGAGCTTCAGAAAGTTCCTATCTAGAAGCATTGGCAGAAGTCATCTTGCTTCTATGATATATGGTGTTTCTGGAAACAGAAGGTTTGGCTTTGGCTATGAGGGAGATACCTCACATAAATTTGAACCTGTTGATGATTTGAAAATCACATACAAGCCATTGTATGATCAGTTCAAATATGGCCATGCACATGATATTAGGCTCACTTCACATGCACAGAGTTTTAACACTGTACACACCAAGAAGCATGTGACACAACCTAAGAAATATCATGATGTCAAACCTAAAGAATATCATGTTGTTCCTCCTGTTAATTATCATGCTAAACCCAAGTTCAATCAGAACTTGAGGAAAACTAACAAGAAAGGACCCAAGAAATTGTGGGTACCTAAGGAGAAGATAATTTCTGTTGCAGATATCCTTAGCTGCAAAGAGGACAAAGCACAAAATGTCATGGTACCTGGACTCTGGGTGCTCGCAACACATGACGGGAAGAAGGTCTATGTTCCAAGACCTGGTGCTTAATTCCGGTGGAGAAGTCAAGTTTGGAGGAGATCAGAAGGGCAAAATTATTGGCTCTGGAACCATAAGTATTGGTAACTCTCCTTCCATAACTAATGTACTTCTTGTAGAAGGATTAACGCATAACTTATTGTCCATAAGTCAATTGAGTGACAATGGTTATGATATAATCTTCAATCAAAAGTCTTGCAAGGCTGTAAGTCAGAAGGATGGCTCAATCCTATTTACAGGCAAGAGAAAGAACAACATCTATAAGATTGATCTTTCAGATCTTGAGAAGCAGAAGGTGACTTGCCTTATGTCTGTTTCTGAAGAGCAATGGGTCTGGCACAGAAGATTAGGACATGCTAGTTTGAGAAAGATTTCTCAGATTAACAAACTAAATCTGGTCAGAGGTCTCCCAAATCTGAAATATAAATCAGATGCTCTTTGTGAAGCATGTCAGAAGGGCAAGTTCTCAAAACCTGCATTCAAATCTAAGAATGTTGTCTTTCCTCAAGGCCATTAGAACTTCTGCACATTGATCTGTTTGGACCAGTCAAAACAGCATCTGTCAGAGGGAAGAAATATGGATTAGTCATCGTAGATGATTATAGCCGCTGGACATGGGTAAAGTTCTTAAAACACAAGGATGAGTCTCATTCAGTGTTCTTTGAATTCTGCACTCAAATCCAATCTGAGAAGGAGTGCAAAATCATAAAGGTCAGAAGTGATCATGGTGGCGAATTTGAGAACAGATTCTTTGAGGAGTTCTTCAAAGAAAATGGTATTGCCCATGATTTCTCTTGCCCTAGAACTCCACAGCAAAATGGAGTTGTAGAGCAAAAGAATAGGACTCTGCAAGAAATGGCCAGAAAGAACCATGATCAATGAGACCAATATGCCTAAGCACTTCTGGGCAGAAGCAATAAACACGTCATGTTATATTCAGAATAGAATCTCGATAAGACCTATTCTAAATAAGACTCCTTATGAATTGTGGAAGAACAGAAAGCCCGACATTTCATATTTTCATCCTTTCGGATGTGTGTGTTTTATTCTGAATACTAAAGATCATCTTTGTAAGTTTGATTCTAAGGCACAAAAATGTTTTCTTCTTGGATATTCTGAACGCTCTAAAGGCTACAGAGTATACAATACTGAAACATTGGTTGTAGAAGAATCAATCAATATCAGGTTTGATGATAAGCTTGGTCTTGAAAAACCAAAGCAGTTTGAGAATTTTGCAGATATAGATATTGATATATCAGAAGCTGTAGAACCAAGAAGTAAAGCTCCAGAAGCTGAAAGTCTCATAAGCAATGAATCAGAAGATCAAGTTGCTGCATCTTTAGAGAATCTGAGGATTTTTGAAGAGCCAACAGTCAGAAGATCTTCTAAACTCACCTCTGCTCACTCAGAAGATGTGATTCTTGGAAAGAAAGATGATCCTATCGGAACTAGATCATTTCTAAGGAATGACAATCAGAAGCAGTGATCAGAATCAGAAGGTGAAAAGTCTATTCAGTGCAACACAACTGTCATCAAGAGAATTCTGATAGTGAACACGTGTATGTACGGTTGGTAAAAGCGTGAGTTAATCTGATGGGACGCTGCCCTAGGTAACTGTGTTAAATCATTTCATTTACCACGATCTCTCATCTAACGTCACTCATCATTTAATGCAATTGATTTCATTTGATTCTGTAATTGTTCATTCACATAACTTCATTGCATTCATTTTCAAATCCGTCTCTATAAATACATTTCAAATCATAACGTTTATCTTTTTCGCTCCCATTCTCTCTTTCTTCTTGCATGCATTTTTGCAACCTTTCCAGTCTCTTCTCAAACCCTAAGCGCAAAATCAAATATTGTTCTTCTAATTTCTGTTCTGCTTCAATGGCCGCTTCATCATCTCACAATGTTGGCTCATCTGTCCCTCTTCATCTTCAAGAAGAAGAAAATCAGCAAATCACTCCGGTTGTTGCCTGCTCTATTCCTAAGAAGGATCTGGAAGTTATCTGTGAACTAATGGTAGATTTTGATAGCATCGAAGAACATGAATATCATCTCAAAGAAGATATCATTTTTCAAGGATGGACTTCATTGTTTGCTGAGTTCTGTGGACCGGTCTACCCAGATCTTGTTAAGGAGTTTTGGGTGCATGCAGTTGTCGCTCCTAAATCCATATTGTCTTTCGTCCATGGGAAGTTTGTGGTAGTTACTGAGAACATCCTAAGAATGATGTTTGATCTTAAAAACCCTGAGGGTGCTTTTGAAATTGATCAAAGGGCTGATTGGGATGATGTGTTGTCTACCCTTTACACAGACGTCAAGAAGACAAAGCATGTCAAGGACATGAAAGACCTCTACAAAATCTGGACCAAGATTCTTCTGGGGTGCTTCTATCACAGGAAAGGAACACATGCTGCAGATTTCGTCAACAATGAGCAGAAATACATTCTGTATTGCATTGCCACTAAGAAGAAGGTTGATGTTATCTACATAATCTTCAATCACATGTGGAATACTGTGAGGGATTCCAGAAATGCTTTCAGAGTGAAAAATTGTACTATCATTCCTTTTGGAAGAATCATTACAAACCTTCTGGTTCACTCCAAGATTGTTGAGAACCTGGAAGCTGAAGGTACTATCAAAGATCTTGTCGTTACCACTGGAAGTTGCTTGAATGCTCTCACTTTGAGAAAGATGAAGATTATTGATACTATCATCAAGACCCCTCAACCTCTTCCTGGAACAAGAAGCAGAAGAGATCCTGTTCTTGCTGACTTTGAAACCTTCTTCAGAAGTGAGGTACCAGGAGTCAGAACTAGGTATTTGAAGTCACTAGAAGAAGATGAAGGAGTCAAAGATCAAGAAAAAGGTGCTCCTGCTAAAGTAGGCCGCAAGAAAACTTCTAGGGCTGCTGCCTCAGAAGATGTTTTAGAAGCTACTCCTCAAGCCGCTGAAAAGAAGGAAAGAAGGACCAAAAGAAAATTTGATCATCCTTCTGATAATCAGGTGAAGGTAGTTCAGAACGTAGCTGCTGCTACTGTTAAAGAGGTTGTTCCAGAAGAAGTTATTGCTAAAGTTGTTCAGGTTGTTTCAATTGCTTTTGAAAAGAATAAGAAAGAGGCTGCTGAGAAAAAGAAGAAGAAGTCGAATAATAATGCTGAAAATGTTAGAGTTGTTGAGAAGAAAATCAGAAAAAGGAAGCTGATTTTAAATGACTCCGATGAAGAAGAGGCTGTTCAAGAAGCTGTGAATCAGCAGGAAGAAATCGTGCAAAGACCAACAACTCAAGCAGTTGAAGGTCAGTATGTTGTTGTCAATGAGAAGGAAGCTCTGGAATCTGCCAGAAGGAGAGAAATCTCTCGTGGAAAGGCAAAGATTGTTGAAGAGCAGAAGAGTAAGAAGCAGAAAAAGCCTGAGGCTTTGTTCGAAGTTGTTCAGAATGTATCCAAAGGTATACATCTCTCTGAACCTGATTCTGTTCCTACTTTACGTTCAGAAGTTGCACCAACAGCTGTTGCCCAAACCCCTGAACCAGATAAAGCCCCATCAGAATCACCCATCAAAATTCACCTTCTTACATCTCCCACTTCTCCTGTAACCAAAATCCGTACTCCTCCTCCTTCACCCATTCCAGATTCTCCCATTCCTTCTCCTCCACCCTCAACCAACCTTGCTTCTGACCAGGTCCTTGATAATACTGTTCTAGATATACCACCCCTACAAACTCTTTTTCCACCACACACAAATATATCCATTTCTCAACCTTCTCCCCATGCCAACTATGAACCCATTCCTTCCACCTCTCAAAACAACCCATGTGTTTCTGATCTTCCAGACTCTGCATCACATGAGTAATTGCTCCATGATTGCAACTACACTCCCAGGCCTCGTCCTAAAGCTGAAATGGTAGTGTTAGATTCTGAGAACGAAGCAGAATCATCTTTTAGGTTGGATAGAGAACCTCAACCCTATTCTATCCCTAACCCTGACTCTCCAATAACCAAGATAAAATCCCGCCAGGCATACCCTATTGGTGTAATTTTTGAATCGGTAAAGAGGAATCTCAGAAGAGTCTTTGATACTCTCAGAATCGCTGAAAATGTTGGCCTGAATTATGTTGCTATGCGAAAATTCTGGAGAATCTTCCGAAGAAAAGCTGATGCTTGTTTTGAAGAACTTCAAGAAGCTTGTGTAGAATCTGCTCCACGGCCTCGTGGAATTCTGAGAAGTTATGAAGACTTCTGGTTTGCTCGTCTCGGAGGGAGATATATCTTTGAGGAGAAGAAGTTTGTGGATGAGCTGGAAGAAGCAAGAATTGCTGCTGCAATGGAAGCTAATCCTTGCAGGGAAGTTGTGGTCTGGAGACCTCAATATCATGTTCTGCTCGGAGATTTCAGGACTCTCTTTGACTTTCTGAGGGAAAACCCTTTTAAGGAAGACCCAAGCTTGGTCATTCCAGAAGTTGTTGACCCACCAGAAGTTGAAGGTCCTTCTGCTCATAGGAATCTTGCTACCATTCTTCAGGCACTTGCGAATGGAGATTCTGAGGTTCCTGCTGCAGAGTATGGAGATGCTTCTATGGAAGAAGCAGATGCTGATCATGTTGCTGAAACAATTCCTGTTGAGGAAAATCCTGCAAATGATCTGATCATGGAAGTTGCGGATCAGAATGCCATCCCCTTGGAAAGAAGTTGTGAAGCTTCTTCTGATGAACCTTCCCGTCCTGCAAGGACTTTGGAAGTTATTCAGAAGAACCAGGATGAGCAGAGATCAATCAACGCTGAGTTTCGTGCTTTCATGGAAAGGCAAAATGAGAGCAACAATGGGATTCATGATATGCTGGCCAAGATCATGTCGAAGCTAGGGTCATCTTAGATTGAGTCTTAGACTGTTTTTTTTTTTGCTTTGCTACATCTATTTTTTCTTTGCATCTTCTCTTGCCCTTCCTCTTGTACTTCTGAACTTTTTCTCCATGCTTAATGAAATTTATCCTTTTCTTCTATGTGTTTGTCGTGTTTTTCATCTGAATCTTTTATGTTTTTGATGTTATGACAAAAAGGGGGAGAAAAATGTGATAAATGATCTGATTTCTTTTATCAGTTGCTGGAAGAAAGGCTCCACATTTCTAACAGAACTTGCAAAGTTCTATGTCTTTGAGTGTTGTCTTGCAGGAATTGAAGATCCTCTTTAAAAGCTCAACATGAGAAGCAAAGAGATGGGGAAAAGCAATTCTATAAAGAATCAAGCTCTTGGAAATTGAAGCAAGCTGAGTGCTATAAAGCTTCAAGAATCAGAAGCAAGAAGGAAGAATGTTGTGATATTCTGATGATAAAATATACTTTCATTCTTATTCTTTATATGTTCTGATGCATGTTTTAGTTACAAAATATGCTCTGAAACATTTTGTGTTTGTATGCACTGATACATAATTATATGTTCTGATACATATTTTATGTTCTGAATCATTCATGCTGACTTTTGTCGTTTAGTTTGTTCTGTAACATTTCAGGATGTAGAGATGCTCTGATGATGCTCTGGTACATTCAACAATGTTCTGATACAATCTAGCATGCAATGACTCAAGAAGATATTCAAGCTCTGAAGCTGTCCAATGGAAGCAAGAATCAGAAGCTATGAATATTCTGAAGATCTAGGAAATTCAAGTTCTGAAGCTGTCCTATGGAAGCAAGAATCAGAAGCTGTGAATGTTCTGAAGATCTAAGCATATGTGAAAGTCTCTACTGAAATACTCAGGGAAGTTTTTTATTTATAAAAATTCTCCTAGTATTTATTTCAGGGGGAGATTATTTATCTCAGGGGGAGATTGTTAATCTCAGGGGGAGACATATTCACACATTGTCTATATGCTTGTGCTATAGCTGTGTAATTGTCTTTAGCCGTCTGATATCCGGATCGCAAATTCATATCATTTATGTATGTTTTTGTCATCATCAAAAAGGGGGAGATTGTTAGAACGAGATTTGTTCTGATCAATATTTTTAGTTTTGATGATAACAAGGATATGAATTTTGTATGAGATAATGTGGTACTCTAATACTATACAATTTCCATTTCAGGAATTATACAAAGAGTATGCACAAAATCAGCGCAAGAGGCAACTGACTCAGAAGGTTCAGCATGCAACATCAGAACATGGTCTGGCAAGACATCAGAAGATGGTCAAGCAGAATCAAAACATGGGTCTAGGGAAGCATCAGAAGAACTTGAGATCAGAAGCAGAAGCACTGAAGTTCTCATGGTATCACGCTCAGAAGCACTTCAAGGTCAGAAGACAAGAAGATGCTCTGCACCAAGCTGTTTGACTCTGATGACATTCAAACGTTGTTTACACAAACATCAGATCAGAAGCAAGTACTAGATTGGCAGGCTACGCTGACTGACAAAAGGAACGTTGGAAGCTATTAAAGGCAACGTCAGTAGACACGGCGGAAACAAGGCTCGAGGTAGTTGACAAAAGAGTGAAACATTAAATGCAATGTTGTACGGAATACGCAAAGCATTAAATGCTCCCAACGGTCATCTTCTCAAACGCCTATAAATATGAAGTTCTGATGAGAAGCAAAGGTTAACACACAACTGACGAATTCTAAAACAACACTTGCTCATTAAGCTGAATCGCTGCCAAATTCAAAAGCTCTCAAACTTCATCATCAAGCTCACTACATTGCTGTTGTAATATCTTAGTGAGATTTAAGCTTAAACTTTAAGAGAAATATCACAGTTGTGATTATAGCTTTTCAGAAGCATTGTATTACTCTTAGAATTTGTTTACATTAGGTTGTAAGAACTAGAGTGATCAGGTAGATCAGAATACTCTAGAAAAGTCTTAGAGGTTGTCTAAGCAGTTTGTTCCTAGAGTGATCAGGTTGTGATCAGGATACTCTAGAAGACTTAGCAGTTGGCTAAGTGGAAAACCATTGTAATCAAGTGTGATTAGTGGATTAAATCCTCAGGTGAGGTAAATCACTCCAAGGGGGTGGACTGGAGTAGTTTAGTTAACAACGAACCAGGATAAAAATCATTGTGCAAATTGTTTTTATCTTACAAGTTTTTAAAGCTACACTTATTCAACCCCCCCCCCTTTCTAAGTGTTTTTCTATCCTTCATGGTGATCTACTATACGCTCCCTTTGGAACGTCGTCGCCCATATTCTCAAACTTTTGAGTCATAAAGACGTGATCAAGAGACCAACTTTGAGGTCAATTGTTGGACGAGAATATGAAGTATGTAATGGTTTAGAGTTGAGACAAATAAATCTTCCAATTAAAATCTTAGTTGAAAATAGTTTGAAAAAATAACTGATTTGGGCTATGAAATTAATTTTTTACGTATAAAGAGATTATGCTCATATATTGGAATTTTCACATAATAACTTAAACATTTCACAAACCAATCAATATAGAATAAAAGAACTAACCAAAACATACAAATTAATAAAATGTATTGAGTATATATCAAAATTGCACAAGATGTGTATTTATATAGTATCAATATAATGTGGATTCTACTATGATACCCCAATCTAATATGGTATGCTTAACCTCTTAATTCATATGGTGGGGCACTTGACATCATGACAGGATCGGTGAGCCACTTGACGGTAGAGGCAGAGTAGCCAACAGACGACGTGGTAGACGCAGAGGCAAGACCTGAGGCAGGGTAGAGGAGAGAGATGTTGTCCGACACACACAATAGTGATGCATGTAGTTTTATTGATGTCTGTATTTTGATTACATTTTTGCCCTTTATTTTGATTATGTATTTGACGCTATTTAGATGATCTATATGATGTACTCTTTTGTTGTACTATATTCCATCGCCTTTAATTTGCACTATTTTGATGTACAATAATTTGATGTTCAATTTTTGTTAAAAATATTAGAGTTTTGGAGTGAAATAACACTGATTTAAAATATAGCAGAAGGTTCCATAGGTACATATGTAGAACACTATATTTTTAACACGTTTCGTAGATACATTTACGGAAGATTTACTGAACTGAAATATTTTGAATTTTCCCAACGTTCACTATGTTTTTTAACGCTTTCGTAGATGTATCTACGGAAAAAACCAAAAATTTAAGATAAAAATGTGCTTCTCAATGTGTATCTACGAAATCACGAGACATATTTTGAATTTCTTCAAGCAACTAAGAGTATTAAAGGATGCATTGAGATATTTTTTTTCTTTCTAATATAATATATAATATGATTTAAAAAAATCAAAAATCAAAACTTAAGGGTCTGTTTGGTTCAAATGAGGGGGAGGGGAGGAGAGGGATTTTAATGGAGGGAAGGGAAGGGGAGGGGAGGGGAGGAATTTTTTGTAATTATATATATGTTTGGTTCAAACGAGGGGAGGGGAGGGATTTCGTTTAAAAATATGTTTGGTTCACGAGGGGAGAGGAGAGATTTTAATAATAATTTACAATTTTATCCTTGTAATTTTATATAAGTGATATGATATTCAATTGTAAAAACTTCGTAAGCATTTTCTTGGAAATAATATTTGTATAACTAAGTGATTAAAAAGTCATAACTTATCGCATAATATTAAAAAAAATGAGTACACTTGATTCGTATTATAACTTTCGACACAAAATAAACTATGCGTTGATAACAACTTTTGAATATATAAAATAAATTATAATAAAAAACAAAAAAATATAGTAATTATAATTTTTATTAAATAAAAAATATTTTGAAGGTGAAAAATAATTATAATAAGTTGATGGAAGCAATAGAGAAAAAATCACAAAAAGAAAAGTAAGAACATAAAAGAAAATAATATTTTTAAAATAATAAAATAAAATTGAGGATATTTTAGTAAATATATTAATTAAATTAATATTAAAACTCATATCCCCTCCCCTCCCCTCCCCTCCGAATCCCCCGATTCGGGTGAACGCAAAAAGTGTCATTTGGAGGGATTTTGCTCCCCTCCCATCCCCTCCTCTCCCCTCCTAAAAATTGAACCAAACACATTTTATTTTAAATATTCCCTCCCCTCCCCTCCCCTCGCTCTGTTGAGCCCTATAACACAAAGAGCAATATCTAATAATAACTAAAACTTCAGGGATCATATTATTATTTTTAAAAGTTGTTCATTGAATAATCAGCACCACAAGGGCTCCTAAAGAAATAAAGTAAGTGGTTAAAAGTGTGAACCTAAAACTAGTCAGGGGCTAAAAACAATTTACAAAAACAAGTTAAAACTTAAAACCCTAAACCCTAAAAGCCATCATCATCTAGATCCTTCTCTTTCCTTCAAAAGGAACTGTGCAGCATTCTTCCCTCAACGTCGGTCTCTGCAATTTCGGCTGTACTTCATTTTCTCAGCTGCCCAATCACACCATGTACCGTTTTGCTACATCAATTGCATCCAAAGCTCGGTAAGTCATCAATGGCAGCGTTCTAGTTTAAGTTGAATTTGCTATGTTCACTTCAGCTGGGTTCAGTTTTTTCATTTTTTGTAATTGATCACATCGATCGCTGAGAAAATGATTGAAAATGCATCAAAATTCTAGCTTTTTTTATTGGGTGCTTACTTATGTATGCTTTGTGAGTTAATATCCAATTATCTTGAATGGATCTAACTGTGAATTGTTGTGTTTTTTGATGTAGGATTGCTAGAAACAACGCTCAGCAGGTGAATACTTTTGTTTTAATCGCATTTCTTATTTTTTTTGTTGAAAATGTTTTTGAGATTGGTGATTCCTTTAAACCTGATTATATATGGTTTTATTTATTTATGCTGGATAGATTGGAAGTAGGGTGGCATGGAGCAGAAATTATGCAGCGAAAGATATCAGATTTGGTGTGGAGGCTCGGGCTTTGATGCTTAAGGGTGTTGAAGAACTTGCTGAGGCAGTTAAAGTAACCATGGGTCCTAAGGTAACTAAGCAAATCTTCTAGTTCCTTATATGATGTAATGATGCTGATGCTGGGGTTATAACTTATATTCCATCCCGCACACCTGTTCAATCTTATCGAATGGAATGAGTACCAGTTTTTATTGTAGGGATGGAAGATGTCAAATTACCGATCTTTGTCTCTTTATTTATTTAGTTGTTGATCATGATTGTCAATGTATCATTTTTCCTGTTTTTAGGGTCGTAATGTGGTTATTGAGCAAAGTTATGGTGCCCCTAAAGTGACTAAAGATGGAGTAACTGTTGCTAAGAGCATTGAGTTCAAGGATAAGGTCAAGAATATTGGTGCCAGTCTTGTAAAGCAGGTTGCAAATGCTACCAATGATGTGGCCGGTGATGGTAAGCTGTTTTATCCATGGTAGATTTTACTTGTAAATCTACACAGTTGATTTGGTTTTATCCCTAAGACATTGTATTGATGCTGGGAATAGAAATCTAGATACTGTTATATTTGATATGCTGATATTTTCTATCTATTTTATTATTATTTTTGCTATTTGGCAGGAACTACTTGTGCTACAATTCTTACTCGAGCAATATTTGCGGAAGGGTGTAAATCAGTTGCAGCTGGAATGAATGCGATGGACCTGAGGCGAGGTATAAATATGGCTGTTGACGCTGTTGTGACAAGCCTTAAAAGCAGGGCACGTATGATTAGCACTTCTGAAGAAATAGCCCAGGTTAGTGTAAAGTTTTAGAGCTAATGATAAAGGCATATTGTAGGATATGGAGAAAGCAACAAGGACCGTGAGTCGTGAATTATGGTGAACTTGATATTTTAAATATTGCGATGACAGGTGGGAACCATATCTGCTAATGGGGAGAGAGAAATTGGCGAGTTAATTGCAAAAGCTATGGAGAAAGTTGGCAAAGAAGGCGTAATCACAATTGCTGTAAGTTTTCATATGCTCGTCTTGCTAGCATCATCAATGTCATTTATCTGGGTTTTACATGATTTATTGATATGGGGACACGGTGTTATTCATGTAATGCTTATCTTAATATAATAACCATCTTAGTCACTCTTTATTTTGCTATTTATGCTCATCCCTATTATCCTTTAAAGGGATTCATGTTTGAATATTTATGTCCTGCACTCATGCTGGGATCTAACTTTTGATCTGTGTCAGGATGGCAAAACATTGCTCAATGAGTTGGAAGTTGTTGAAGGAATGAAGCTAGACCGAGGCTACATTTCTCCGTATTTCATAACAAACCAGAAGAACCAGAAATGTGTATGTTCTCTCTCGATGCCTTGAGCAGCATTATAAATATTTGGGAATAATACTTCCAAGGAAGCTTATATTTGTTATACATGTCTATGTCTATAATTTTAATAGGGAAGCCACCCTGCTGTATTTTGGTCTGGTCTTGATATGCCGTTTCTTGGGATTGACAACTATGCTTTCTAAATCTCTTTTTGTCATGAATCTGTCTGTATTTTTGTTGATATATCATATTGAATGATGCCATCTTTTTGTGTAAACAGGAACTTGAGGATCCCCTCATCATAATCCACGAGAAGAAAATCTCAAATATAAATGCTATAGTTAAAGTATTAGAGTTAGCTTTAAAGGTGAGTAATACTATTTTCAGCGTTTTACATTTAATTGCAAAATGTTGATACTGACCAACTCTTCTTCATCACCAGAAACAAAGACCTTTATTGATTGTTGCCGAAGATGTTGAAAGCGATGCCCTTGCAACTCTTATCCTAAATAAACTTCGTGCTGGAATCAAGGTTTGCTTTGCCTATAAGTAGTGTTATTTATTTGTTCTTAGGTGCTCTGAGTTTTGGATTCTTAGTTTTGCTTATTTAATTTGCTATTTGTTGCACGGTCTTACTCTTTAGGTATGTGCCATCAAAGCCCCTGGTTTTGGTGAAAATCGTAAATCTGGTCTCCAGGATCTTGCTGTTCTTACAGGAGGTCAAGTAAGTTATCTATTCACAATAAGGTTAATGTTATATTCCCTCCAATCTTTTAAACCCATGAATGATATGTTTTCTCTATATTCAGCTTATTACTGAAGACCTCGGCCACAATCTAGAGAAAGTGGATCTGGAAATGTTTGGCTCTTGCAAAAAGGTAGCAATTTAGCTTGATTATTGTAGGATTTTAATGCCTGTTGAGTTCTGATACACTTAATGTCCATGAACTTTTGGTTTTGGTAAAGAATGCAGACTTTCCTTGATTGATGTGCATTAGCTCAAATTAAATATTCTACTAATTCCTTAACAGTCATATATAAGGTCAAATAATTTAGACAACTGATCTAAGTTTCTTAATCTTTTAGATTACAATTTCCAAAGATGACACTGTCATTCTTGATGGTGCCGGTGATAAGAAAGCTATTGAGGAAAGATGTGAGCAGGTTTGTTTAAATCTCCTATTCAATTTGATTTTACCATTTTCATATAGAGATAGGTCTGGTTTTTCAATGATGTTTCTTCTGATCTGTTTCTTGTGATGAATTTTGATTTACAGATTAGGTCTGCAGTTGAAAATAGTACTTCAGATTATGACAAGGAAAAATTACAGGAAAGACTGGCCAAGCTTTCTGGGGGCGTTGCTGTGCTTAAGGTGCATATGCTTATTTATGTTGACCTTGCTTGCTTATGGTCTTTTATTACATATTAAACATCCTAAGATTTTTCCTTGATAAAACTAACACCTGAAATTGAACTTTTGTAGATTGGAGGAGCCAGTGAAGCTGAAGTTGGTGAGAAAAAGGATAGAGTAACAGATGCCTTAAATGCAACCAAGGCAGCTGTAGAGGAAGGCATAGTACCAGGTAAGTTATTACTTATTAGCCCTGACATTTGTGTTCTTAGTTCTACATTCTCCAATCATATTTTGTATCTGATAAATGTCTGTTTTGCACAGGTGGTGGTGTTGCTCTTCTTTATGCGTCAAATGAGTTAAGCAAGCTTGTAACTGCCAATTTTGATCAGAAGATAGGTGTCCAGATTATTCAAAATGCTTTGAAGGTTAGTCTATTTTGCACTTTCACAGACTTTAGGTTTAGACCATCCATATTTTGTTTTTGTCAACAGACTGTCCTTTACCGTGTCGTTTTTGGTCTCATCCTGCAATATTTTGAGCTGAATTTGCCTTGAAGACACAATATGTTTTTTTAACTTCAACTTCAGTTTCTCACTCTTCTACTACATGTTTAAACAAAAATTGCAGACACCTGTGCATACAATTGCATCAAATGCTGGAGTTGAGGGTGCTGTTGTTGTTGGTAAACTATTGGAACAAGATAATCCTGATCTTGGGTATGATGCCGCCAAAGGTCAGTGTTCCTTATTTTCTTTTTTCCCTGTCATGTTTTATTTTCTCAAAAGATAGTAAAGTGTTTCTTGAATTTACATTATCATTACTAGTAGAGAGATGGTAGTAACATGCCCGTCTGTCTACTTTTTCTATAGTGCTTCGTTGTATATTTGTTTGATATATTTCATTTATAATGACATTTTTTAAATTTAATTTGCTTGTTTTAGTTTCATAACGCCCATAAAGTTTCAGTATTGTTGTATATTTTTTAATTTAGTTTTGGCAAAGAATTGTGTTGTTAAGGGCAAATATATTCAAAAAATGTCCAACCAAAATTGATAGTTACTTGTGGTTTCCTTCAATTATGGTGTTAAGAATTCGTTAGTTACTTTTTGGAGTTCCCTTTATATAATGGTACATGTATTTTTTATTTGCTGATTCTGTTCAACTTTCTTTGTGCTCAGGTGAATATGTTGATATGATTAAAGCTGGAATTATTGATCCATTGAAGGTGATTAGGACCGCCTTGGTTGATGCAGCCAGGTAAGATATTAAGAAATTTGCATTGCTCATAGATCTTATTGCTATGTTATGTTATATGTTGTGCATTTGCTAACCACCATTTTCCTGCAGTGTGTCATCATTGATGACAACAACTGAAGCTATTGTGTCTGAACTCCCAAGTGATGATAAAGAGGGATCTGCTATGCCAGGCGGCATGGGCGGCATGGGTGGCATGGGCGGTTATTAGCCTATGAATATTGCTTTCTTTCACTGAATCTTAACTAGAGAGCGGTGTTTCACCACTGTTATTTTTGCTTATTTGTTGACAGAAGGCTTCAACATGTAATCATAGTGAGAGATCAAATCTGTATAATTGAGACATTTGGAACAACTTTTACCCCTCAAATTAGTTAGAAACTGTTTCCACATTTTGAAGTATGTTGATTTCATGTGAAGGTTGTTAAAAAAATAAATATTTAAGATGATTGTGTTATTGTCTCTAAGATGAGACATTTGGACAATTTTTACCTCCAAATTAATATTTTAATTATGGCATTGTTAATATGTCCTAAACCGTCCTTTTTAAAATTTAAGAGTGGTGAAAAATGTAGTTTACTTGGGCACTTGTTTAGGTTAAGACAGTAATAATTTGCTTGAGCACTTGTTTATGTTTTAAGGATCTTTTTAAAATAGTATATTTAGATACTATGAACAAATCTACTTTTAATATAATTTAATATAATAAAGGAGATGACATATGAAATCCTATCATTATCCCTCTAATCATCAATTTGAGGGTGATAAACGGGGACATGTAATTGCATCTCTTTTAATACTTTAATTAATAAATAAATTTTTTAATAAAAAAAATAATTACACCCAATATATATTGAGTACTGTGTAACATAATTATTACTTACCATTTAGTTAAACCCTACCATTAATACTGACTGCAAAAATAATCCTAAAGCAACGTGTAGTAACATTTTCAATATTCCAACGTTTTGATTCCTTACTTTTGCACGTATATTGTCTTGGAAATACACCAAAAACGCCTTGGAAATACACTAAAAACCTTTGGATTCAAATTTCAAACTTTATTTGCCCCTTCTATTTATTTCTATCCTCATTCACAGTTTCCTTCAATTTCCTCTATTGCAAAAGCTTCAATAAGTAAAATACATCAAAGCTCTACACCTCTACTGTGAAACATAACTGAAACGTACAACCTCATTAAACTTGCAAAACAATTCAACATCGCAAAAACTCATCCCTGACAGAAGCAACAACATAAACCGCAAGAAGAACAAAGATGGAGCTTATGAAAGAAGAGAAGATTTTGACACCTACCTAATACTTTCAAGCTCCGCCGAAATCGATAATCAATGGACTAGCTCTGGGTCATAAATTTTCATGTCGTTTCATCATTTTCTCATTACTAATATATGTGATATCTTCCACGGGCTAATAACCCCATAACTATTGTGTAAAATTGCATACCATTGTCATTTAATTTAGCTTTAGAACTATAGGGTTTTTGAGGAAATTTTTGAAATTAAATGATGATAGTCTAATGTTTGAGAATTTGGTTTGTGGATTCATGGTGAGGACAAAGAAACGAGTGGGACAATATTCACAATTTTCAAATCGATTGAGTTTTTATGGTGAGAGAAATCAACAATTGTGGGAATCGGTGGTGAGAGTGAGGGAGACGATGAAGTGGTATGAGAGAGAACAATCTGAGTTTACAAAATATCCCACGTTTTCTCTCTCTTTTTTTAATTATTAAAATTGTTGCTGTTAATTGTGGTTATCTCAATGTATTGATATTGTAATATTTGATTAATGATTATCTCCTAATATAATTATTTTTTGTATAATTACTAAATCGACTATTTTTTACTTGGACAAACTTAATGGTTAATGATTAATACTCAAATACATGTATAATATTATAAATAGAAATTCAGTTACAAATAAAAATATACAACCAATAAATTATACGTAAAATATATAAACAGCCTACAGTATAAAATATTTTAACTTTTAATAATTATAATATATGTATTTTGACAAAAATAGTATATCTATTTTTAAAGATAACATTTGTTATTGTATAAAAAAATAAGATAATTTATAATAAATTCATTATTTGTTATTGTAATAAATCTATTTATTGATTACTGTAATAAATATATTTATTGATTACTGTAATAGATCTGTTCGTTAGTATTTAATAATTTAATAATTTATATATGTTAAAATTATACACAATAATATACCAATTTATTTTTGAAAGATCAAACAAAATAATTAAAATTACCAACCATTTTTTTAAGAAAAATATATATATTTTTTTTTAAAATCTTACTCTTTATTATAAATTAACGCTCTTATTTGTAAAAAAAACTAAGAGAAATAATTATTTAATAAATAATTTTTTTAATTATAATAAAAAATATATTATTTTGTAATGTATTCTTCAAAAATTAATATGATTTACCTTTTTAAATAATATATTATTTTATAATCTCTCATTCCATAATATATTTGGATGTTAGTATATATTTGGTTGTCAGTATATTATCCTTATGAAATATAATATAATAATATAATATAATAATTAGAAGGATATTTGGATGTTAGTTTATTATCGTTATGAAATATAATATAATAATATAATATAATAATTAGAATGAGTATTTCATACCTGTTACATTTATGATTGGTTGGGATTTACTTTACACGCATGTTGTTTTTTAACTTTTCAAAATGGTCAAACTTGCCTATTCCAATAAATTAATATTTCAAATACTAATATTCTATATTTTTTTTAATAATGATAATAAATTGTGTTTTTGAAATTTTGATAGCTCCATATTTTTATCTATAGTATATAATATAATAATTAGAAGGAATATTTCATACTGTCACATTTATGATTGGGATTTAGTTTACACGCATGAATATTTCATACTGTCATATTTATGATTGGAATTTAGTTTACAGCTGTTTTTTAACTTTTCAAACTTGCATATTCCAATAAATGGCCTATTCCAATAAATTAATATTCCAAATCTAATATTCTATATATTAACTTGATTTATATCATTTATTATCAAGGTATTAACAAGGAATTGATAACACGTTCTTTGCATCCTATGAGGTATTGATAACACGTTTTTATATCTTCAAAAATTAATTTGATTTAATTTTAAATAATATATTATTTTATAATCTCTCATTCCATCACCGTTCTGTAAATTAGTACAATAATATTCTCTACACATATTTATCTATTTGACACTTAAATTTAGGAGACTTTCTTTCATGTTGATTTTTTACATCATAGAGATCTTTATATGATTATTTTATTTTATTTTCATGTGAAAATTAATCTATAACTATAGATAAAAGAGATAGAAATTGTTAGACTAATACATTTTTTTAGACTAATTTATTCTTTAAATTTATCTATAACTATTAATCTATGTGATATGTGGATAATAATTAACAATAATATCTATTTAAATTTTTAATACAAAAAACCTTCTTTAATAATGGATTATTTAACTTTTATTTATTTATTTACCTGGATCCTTATTTTTATAAAAGGAAAAATATTGTTTATATTATTTAGATTTAATTTTTAACTAATATGTAATTGAGTAAAGTGACAATAATAACGATATGCCATCAATATTGATGGCATATCGTTATTATTGTCACTTTACATTTAACATGACACAGTTTTTTTTTTTTGACAAAATTTAACATGACACAGTTATGATAGTTGAATACATAATTTCTTATAAAAGCAAAAATTTGACGGGCCGAAACTACTTATAAAATTACATTTAACATGAGACAATTATGATTGGTGAATACATAATTTGTGATAATTTGTTATTCTTTTTGCATTTTATATACATTTTTAACCATCACTATATTATATTAATTTACTACTTATAACGATATTGTACGAACCGTGCGAACGCACGGGTAAATGATTTCTTAATTATTTTCTTTATTTTTCTACTAAAATATACATTTTTCGACGGGACAAAGCTACTTAATCTGTATATATTTTATTTACATTTTTAACCAGTACTATATTATTTATTTTCTTTATTTTTTATATGTTGATATTAACCCATAACTGATATTTTTGAAAAGATAAATCTATTAAATAATTGAAATTTTTATTTAAAATAAGTGAAAAAGATTTCAAATGCTTATAATAAGATAGGGGTATGAGTGACAATGAACAAAATTTGGAAACAAATTTGGTACATGTTACCGAATCAAATAAATATAATCACATATATTATATTTATTTGTTATTTATAACATTGTGCAATCCGTGCGAACGCACGGGTAGATGACTACTCGTGGTAGATTTGTAACTATATTGTATGATGCGTGCGAACACACGGGTAGATGACTACTTAATTATATATATATTTCTAACTAAATTAAATTAATATTTATATGACAATTATAATTTCAAATGTTTTTTCTTTTTAATTTGCGTATCTTTTATATATATTTATTAACCATCGTTATATATTTATTTATTATTTATATCGACTTTGTGTGACCCGTGCGAACGCACGGGTCCTTTACTAGTTTAAAATAAAGTAAGGTTAAATGACTTTATTGAGTACTTGGCCAATTTTTATTTTTTTAAAAACATTTTTAAAAATCCATTAAAACTCTGTATTAGACACCCCAACAAAAGTCTTGCTAACTTATTTGTCTTGATATGTGAATAATCCTATTTGATTACATGAATCATACATCCATCTAGTCCTAGTTCCGTGAAGTGGAATGTGCTTTTAGGAATAGCAAATGACAATTAAGTAATCAAAACATAATATTTTACATTTTTTTAATTTTTCTTTTTTAAAATTTTGTGTTGATTATATTCTTTAACAAAGAAATGAGAAATTGTTATAGTGAACAATTGTTTGCATTTTAAAGAAATAATAGAAATGTCAATAGTTTAGTTCAAATAACTCGCATCTTTTTTGAAATGAGTAATTTTTATCGAGAATTTATTCGGCACACATGATAAATTCTCTCATCTCAATCGAATTTTTCATACACAAGTATCAGAGATTGAATGTGTGATCAATTGCTTAAGGGGTCTAAGTTCTTTACATCTTGAATAAAACCGTTGTTTGTGAGACTTACATCAGGGGTCGATGTTCGGTATCACTTGAATCAATTCATTGCTTAAGGGCTTCAAGTTCTTTACCATTGGGATAAATTCATTGTTTGTGAGATTTACATCAATTGCTACTTAAGGAGTCCAAGTTCGTCATCACTTGAATCAATCCATTATTTGTGAGACTTACTTACATCAATGATATTATTTCTCTCATTCTTAGTGGTGGAGAGTCACCCTACGGAAACGTGAAAATGCCCTTCTTAATTTCGGAAGTATATCTTCGAACACACATATTCACACCATAATATGTTTAAAGTGAGACACACCTTATTTTCCCATAAACTAGTCAGGAAGTGTATCTCAGAACAAATCCCTGCAATGATTTTGTTTATTTCACAAGTCAGTGAGACACCAACACACATTCTAATTTTGGAAGTACATCTCCCACCACACATATTCACACAAAAACACGTTTTAAGTGAGACACTCCCCATTTTCTCGAAAACTAGATTGGAAGTGTATCTCAAGACAAACCACTACAATGATTTTGTTTATTTCACACGTCAGTGAGACATCAAAACACGTTCTAAGTGAGACACATGTCAATTTTCCCCAAAACTAGTTCGGAAGTGTATCTCCAGACAGACCCCTACAATGATTTTGTTAATTTAACAACTCACTGATAAATACACAAGTGTAGTTTGAGATTTGTCAAGCGGGAATTTGAAAAAAAAAACATCACGTTGCATGTATTTTCCAACTCAATGAATATTTCGAAAGTGCATTTATGGAATTGTCACGCGGAAAATTTAATAAAACACCACCTTGCATGTTTGCTTCACTCATAATCATACCATAATTTCTTCTTCAAATCCTATCAAAACCTCATTCTACACTCAATCAACTTTTCTACTTTAAAATAACATTTCTCTGTATTTTCATATCAAAAGGAGTAAAAGAAGCTGAAATTTAAGATAATATACATGAATTTCCTTTCTCATTACTTCCTATAAACTGATTTTTTATCTGAAAAATGAACGATGCGTTTGAAAATACATTTCCAAATTGTTGTTGAATGTCATACGAAACTATATTCTAAAGATGTTGAAACGTCCTTAACTATGACTTGATGATGAAATGTGTTGTTAGATTTACGTTAACGGTTATCTATGTAATGTTACGTTTTTAATGCTGGTATAACAATGATTGATGTTAGTTTATGTTATGTTTTCTGCATTTGTTTCTACATCTGCTTTTGGTTTTTTTAAGAATAGTAGTTTATGGAACTAAAGTTTCAGATTTTTTTTTTTTTTAATTTTAGTGCATTCGAAAATACATTTTCGTATTTGAGGGACATTTTAGGTATTTCACAAAATACGGAATCACCGCTAACTATGGGAAAAATAATGCCCTAAATCCAATTGCTTAAGGGGTCCAAGTTTGTTACCACTTGGATCACTCCATTATTTGGGAGTCTTACATAGTTACATCTTATTAACAAGTTAAAATCAGCATATATTTTTACAAATTAAAAAAGAAAATAAATCAGAAAAGTAAACAGACTATAAGATTTTTCCTTTCTCCAAAGGAAATTATCAATTTTACATATACAACTTGTTATACAACAAAGGTCCATAAAGTTTATTTTTTTTAATTTACACTTCATCACATGGTTCATCTAAACTTCAAGAGATCGAGCTTGCATCCCTCGGATTCCTTCTCTGTCATTATATAACATAGGATAGGAAGTCAAGGCTTCAGAGTTGCTTTGGATAAGGTTTGGCTCTGGCCAAAAGTACAAGATGAACTTCATACTGTGGTTCACATTATTGAAGATTTACATATATCACATATAAAAGTTGTCTATTCTCACAGCCAACAGCTCCAACTCAAGTTCTTTTAGGCCCTATTAAGCCATAAGACTGGATCAAACTAAAGCATACCAATAACAGAATCAAGTCAATCTTGCAATATAGAATGCACTTCAAAGTGTTGCCAGCATACTGTCATACCGATGGCATTCTCATATCTATCAACAAACTTTATGAGCTTAACAAAGCAGGATCTTTGAAGACCAATTGCAGAGCATAAATCTATTTGTCATCATATTCATCCATTTCAAGCACACTTGTGAGTGCCGACATCCATGCCTGTAAACCATTGAAGGTGTCCTTTTTCATCGATACTTGTAGTTTGTCAAGAGCTTGCCTTGATGCTCCATATCTAAGCAAAAGATTTCTAAGTGATTGTAAACTACAATCATCAAGTTGAATTGAAGCTGTTACCATGTCCTTGAAAATGTGTATTGCTTCTTTGGGTCTCCCAGCATTAGCATACAGGTCAAGCACACTGTTATAACTTAACGAATCTGTCAATAGTCCTAATTTTCTCATCTGATTTGCAATTTGAATGGCTTCATCAAACCTTTCAATTTTCTTGTACAAAAATAACATCATTGCAAAGGAGAACTCATTTGCAGTTCCATTTTTCTTTAATGTCTCAAATATCTCTTTTGCTGGATCAACCATAGAATATTTAGTATAAAGACCAATCATACAATTTGAAGAATATACTGCAGGACCTTCTTTTGACGATTGAAGTAACTTGTATGTTTCTTGTGCTTCTTTCATATAGCCAACCTTTGCATACAACTTCATCAAAGAATTATATATAACTGCATTCCCCGGCAAGCCAGCTCTTTTAAATTCATCAGCATAATGTACGGCTTCTTTAACCATTCCAGCATCACAAAGAGCATTGATCAATACCCCGTAAACTATAACATCAGGCTTCACACCATATCCGATCATTTCTTTGTACACACTTTCTGCCATTTCCAATTGCCCTAATTTTACAAAACTTGAAATCACAGCACAATATGGGATGCAATTAGTCACTAATCCTGCCACCTGCATTTTTTTCAAATAAGGTTTGGCAATGTGAGGCAGGTCAGCACTGGCCAAAATTTGTATGAGAGAACTATAGCTGCACCTGTCTGGAACTACACCGTGTTTATCCATACTATCAAACAATTGACACGCTTTATCGTAGCATTTCCCTATACCATAAGCTTTAATCATCACATTGAACTCAAGGACACTGAGTTTTTTCTGTTCTTGGCACCAAAGGAAGACTTTCTCAGCTTCCAAAAGATGTCCATGCTCTCCATATGCATCAATGTTGGCAGCATAGCATTCAGATGGCATATTGCCAGCCAGATGAAACCTATGAAACCATAACAAGGACCGCTCAAGCATTCCTGCTTCGATGTACATCCGAGTCAAAGCAGATTGGGTGAACTGATCAATTTGGAGGCCCTTCTTATCCATTTCTGATATAAGCTCTTCTGCTTCACAAACCATTTTCCTTATACTGTATGCATACAAGAGGGTACGGTAACTCACAAGATCTGGCTCGAGGCGGGCCGCCTTCATTCTTTTAAAATATTTTGTCGCCATATCGATATCATTATGCTTAGTATGTAGAGAGATAAGAATATTATAGGTCCTCGTGTCTGGTGAGCATTGCAACTCTTCCATTTTCTGCAGAAGTGAACTCAGTTCCTCTAACCGTCCATGGTTTCCACAAATATGAATCATCGTATTGAATGTCACTGTGGTAGGCGGTATCCCTTGTTTAAGCATCTTAACAAAAGTCTCAGAAGCTTCTTTAAGCTGACCAGTCTTTCCATATGTATCAATCAAAGTGTTATATGTATGTGACCCGAAAGAAACATTGGAAAACGATACCCTCTCGTGCAATTCCGGAGCAGCCGTCATATCATTATTACTCGGCCTCAAAGTTTCACCTAACGACCACTTTCTGAAAAACTCCTCCGCTTTCTGAAACTCACCTGCTTTCTTGTACAGTTGAACTACAATCACCATAGTAACCTCATCCGGTTCAATCCCATGTTCAAGCATAGTCTCCAGCCAGAAAAGCGCGTCTTCTCTAAGTCCACCTTTACTATAAACATCAATCAAAGTTCCATAAGTAGAATTCGTGGCAACAATCCCTCTAGCATTCATCTGATTCCACAAACCCTCCAAAAGCGTCCACTCACGCGCCTTCCCAAGAATCCTAATCATAATGTTGTAATGAATCACATTCAATTCATGAGAGTTATCATTAAACCAGTTGAAAATTTCCAAAGCTCTATCCCACTTCAACTGCTGCTTCAAAATAATACTCCTTTCCTTGTTGTTAATCTTATTCTCCCACGGTCTTAGAGCCTCTTCGACATCCTGAATCGTATCCAAGTCATTCAAAATGGAAGGAATGATTCCGCCGTAAGAGACGCGTTTCGTCGAACACTTGGTGTGCATATCAAGTTTCTTTTTTTGAAGAACCCCATCTTCTGAATTCTTCTCGGGACTTTGTTTCTTCAACTGGGTGTCTTGAGTTTTACGAATTCCAGTTCTTTGTACGCGCTTAACGAGGCTTGGTCCGGTGTTGAGAGGGAGTCTCTGTTTTCTAACTGGGGTGTTGGAAACTTGTTCGGCTTTGTCTGTGTTGGTGGTTCCATATGCGAATATGGGTGTGTGGGTGTACAAGAGTTGAAGCTTCATAGACATTTGTACGAAGAGAAACCAGGAGAGGTAGTTCACGCTTGGTTTGGTTTGAAGTTGAGTTACAAGTGACAGTGTGAGAGACAGTTTTGTTTGGTTTTCAGTTTGAATTCGACGGTTTTCGTTTGAGTAGGAAAATGAGTCTTGGACTGGAGCGAAGCTGCATGCTAAAGGGCGAGTTTTTTTAGAAGGATAATTTATTTTAAAAAAATGAATTTCTTAACATACCAATTAGGGGTGGAAATAGGCCAGACCGATAACAGGGGCCTACAGGCTAGCCTATATAGGCTCAGACCAGGCCACACATTTTTATTAAATAGAAAAGGCCTAGACTTTTTTATAAGCCTATATAGTTAAAAAGCCTAGGCCTCAGGCCCTAAACAAAGCCTTTTAACTTATCAGGCCGAACTATTTAAATAAATATGAACAATTTTTTATTATCATTATGTTATATTTTGTACTTTGAATTAAAATACATAAATAAAACTTGATTATCTTGAAGACCTTGTGAAAATAAGATGAAAACACGCGATTAATATGGTTTTCATAAGTTCTCTTAAACAAATAGTATCACAGAACTTATGCTAATAGATAAGTTAAAATAAGTCAATACAAACAAATTTTTAGTCTCTTGCTTTTTTAGTTAGTTAGTCTATTTAAACATTATTTTAATTTCTTATTTACATATGTCTATAACAAATAGGCTTTTATGTAGGCTAACAGGCTAACCAGGCCTTCAAAAAGGCCAGACTCAGGCCTAAAAATAAGCCTACGACAGGCTACAGGCCAGACTTGGGCTTTAATTTTTTTGACAGGCCAGACTCAAGCTTGGCAAAGCCTAACTCGACCCAGCCTATTTCCACCCCTAATACCAATGTCCTTCGTACGCACCACCGAATTGACCAATTTATCTTCGTGCTTTCGTAGATGTATCTCCGAAAGCACGAAATGTGAGATTTTCTCAATTAATTAAGTAGATGTAATCAAACTTAATTAATTTGAGATTTTCCCAATTAATTGGGAAGATATCTAATTAAATTATAAATTAATTGAGAAAATCCTAAATTCTCAATTAATTGAGAAAAATCTTCCGTGGTTACATCTACGGAAAGATTTGATGGGTTTTACCAATAGAGTGTTCCGTAGATGCATCTACGGAACGCTTCTGTAAATGCATCTACGGAAGGAATCAATTTTTTTCAAAAAATGGAGTGCTTGTGCATCTACGGAAGCAGGGGGCAAAAAAGGAAATTTGCGTGGTGTATAAGAGACATATGGAGTCCATTGAGAAACTTTCTTAAAAAATGACTATTTTAAAGTGTAAGCAATAGCAATAAAAATAAAAATAAAAATAAAGAGAATATCTCATTAAACCATTGGATCTCTTAGTCTCCTGACAATATTTCAATTATGCTATCTATTTCCGTAGATGTACATTCGGAAGCACATATTTTTTCAAAAAAATTATTTTTTTCCGTAGGTGCAACTACGGAAGCATTTTAAACTAGTATATATTTGCAAAAATACAAATATTTCAGTTCAAGAATTGTTTCGTACGTACATCTACGAAATGACTTAGCGCCAGAATATTTCGTAGGTGTACCTACGGAAGCATCTGATATAGTTTGATCCAGCATGATCACTCCCCCATTGTCACATTTCTTCTTCAACACTCTCTCTCACCGCCCTAAAAAACCTACTTTATCAATATCATTTTCACTCTAAAGCTCCAACTTTTTGGGGCAACAAATCAAAGGGAGCAAGAAAAAACTGAATTTCAGCTAAATAGTCATCTTTATCCATTGCATTACCCACATTATAATCAATTTTCTACCAAATCAAGCTACGTTGCTTCCGTTGGTACATCTACGGAACGTGTTGAAGATGAACATGTTCCGGATGTGCATCTACGGAAGGTGTCTGTGTTGTTTTTTTTGCAGCAGTCTTGTAATTTTGTGTTATTTCTCTTATTGGTTACCAATAGGTATGGTGCACCCCGATAATATCTCAAGAGAATTATTTCCTTCAGTCGATGTTTCACCGAGGGTTGAAGGGCTAGTCGTAAAGGCGGTCGATGTCGGCGGTGACTTTAATAACAAGCAAGAGTTTGATGATCGGGAAAGCATGCTCACGTGGATTCGTAGGAATGCAACTAACCTTGGTTTTGGTGCGTTAATAGGAAGATCAGATAATGGTACGACAAGAAGAAACACTTTCGTAACAATGTTGTGCGAAAGAAGTGGGAAATACCATCCTCCTCTAAGAAAGTTTAAAAGAGACGACACATGTACTAGAAAATGCGAGTGTCCATTTAAAATCCTTGGTTACATGGTGACTAGCAAGAAGTGGAGATTTAATGTTATTCGTGGTTTGCATAACGATGACATGTGCGAAAAATTACAAGGACATCCTAGTGTATGTCGTCTCAAACTGGAAGAGAAGACGCGTATTAATGACATGTCCTTGAATCTTGTCCAACCGAAAAATATACTTGCCACATTGAAACAAAAGGAACCCGACAACGTATCAAATATAAGGCAACTATATAACATTCGGTACCAAAATAATAAAGCGATTAGGGGAGATAGAAGTAAGATGCAACAATTGTTGAATATGTTGGATGATAACAAGTACGTGTTGCGGTACAGAACTTGCGACAATGGGGTTATGATACGAGATATTTTTTTGGACTCATCCATATTTGATAAAGTGTTCAACACTTTTCCAACAGTGCTCCTTATTGATTCTACCTACAAGACCAACAAGTATCGACTTTCGTTATTTGAGATGATACATGTTACATCCACCGAGAAGACATACGCCGTTGGTTTTGTTTTTTTGAAGTGTAAAAAAGAGGATAATTTTAGGTGGGCATTAGAGGTGTGTCGATAACTTTTGAAGAAACAAGTCGAGATGCCCAAGGCGATTGTTTCAGACTGCGATACCACTTTTATGAATGCGGTGTCAAAGGTATTTCCTTCTTCTAATGCATTACTTTGTCGATATCACATAACATGTAATGTGAGAAGTAAGGTTAAATTTGCGGTCAGGACGAAACAAGTAGAGTCCGAAGGTGGAAAATTGGTGAATCCCGGTGTGATTGTTGAACAAATAATGGATGCATGAACTCGTATTGCAAATTCTTCGACAAAAGAATTATACGTCGATTCCGTCTTTCAATTTCGGAAAGTGTGTGAAAAGTATCCAGATTTATTAAAATATATTGAAAGAACCATTCTTGATAAGGTGAAAGAGAAGTTTGTGTATGCGTGGACTGACAATGTCCGATACCTTGGGAATACAACCACCAATAGAGTTGAATCAACACATGCTAGTTTGAAAATTTGGTTGGCTAATAGCAAGGGTGGCTTGTGTCAAGATTGGGACACCGTAAATCTTATGATAAAAAACCAACATAATGAGATACAACCCACATTTGGTCGGAGCATTATGGTGTTGGAACATCGATTTATGGACAATATTATTTATTCTCAATTGATCGACAATGTGTCTCGAGCATGGTTAAACTATATTTTTCACGAGGCCAAACGAGGTGAAACTGTCGGTTCTGATAGTGTAAAGTGTGGTTGCACTATTACTAGAACGTATGGTCTCCCGTGTGCATGTGTTGTTGCTAATAAAGCGAGACTAGGTGAGCGAATAAGAATGGACAAAGTTATTCCTCATTGGAAAAGACTTAGTTTTGATGATGATGGTTGCGTCGAAGGAGAAAATATTCTCCAGTGTTACAGAATCAGAGCATTATTCAACTAAAACAAAAGCAATACATACGAAGAGGACTTCAAAGACACCTCCCAACAATCACAGATTATCACTACTGCTGATTACCTATACAACCATTGCATATGTTCACCCAACAAACAAAGAAAGGGGTGACAAATACGTTTACAAATAATAACGGTAAAATTAACAACATGATGATAATATAAATATAGCAAACACAAACTCATAATAATAAGCAAGGAAGCCCTACTACTTAATGCATCTGCTACCTTTTAAGAGCCTTTGACTTATGCTGAATAATAAAAGAAAATTTCTACAAAAAACTCATTCACCGAGCATGCATCTTGTTTATCACCTTCTAGATATGAAGAAAATTCAAAGCTTGATGGTCACTGAATAAAATGAACTCCTTCAGAACCAAATAATGTTCCCTACTGACATATAGCTCTAAAGACTACATAGGATTCCTGATCATAAGTATTCCATTTCTGGCGGCATCACTTAATTTTTCGTTAAAAAAAGATACATGTTTCTTCTCATGAAATAACACAACTCATATTACCACTCCACTAGCATCACACTCAATTTGGAACACCTTGTCAAACTCGAGAATAATTAATATCAGTGCCGTACATAGCTTCCCCTTAATTAATGCAAAACTTTGCTCTTGCTTAAACTCCCAATTGAATTTTCCTTTCTTCAAACATTCAGTAATAGCTGCATTGATAGTACTGAAATTTTTGATAAACTTTCCATAGAAGATGGTCAAACCATGAAAGCTACGAACCTCAATCACAGATCTAGGTGCAGGCCACTCCTTTAGCACCCACCTAATCAGAATAGTTTGAGTTTTTAATCGTTAGATTAATTATGGTTTATCCAAGTAATTTGATTTTTATAAATGTATATTAGATTAGATAGAAAACAAAGGCGAAATATTAAATTAAATTAAAGAATTAAAATACATTAAATTATTTTGTGGTAAAGGGTGTAAAAATCAACACCACATTCTCTTGAATTACTGTGTTATGTTAATAATATTCCGATAGCTGCCGGCAACACCTTATTCATCTTCCTTTTTGATCGAAGGAAGTAGGCCGCGCCTCCCGCCGGCACTTCTCCCGGTTTCTCGAAACTAATAATTATTCCCCTTTCTCTCCATTTTCATCCGATCAAACAAATAGAAATCGCGATTCTCCCTCTTTCCACTCACACAACGTGGAGTAGAATGCTCTCGCTAAACCGATAGTTGCGATTAGGGATTGCTCGATCCTACAACTTCATTGCACTGAACCGTTACCGGAACTGAATTCTTCGGCGGTTTTAGCTTAGGTTAACGATGTCGTCGGTGCAACAAGTTGTTAAGCGCGCCAAATACAAAACCACTGTCAAAGATCCTGGCACTCCCGGCGTACTCAAATTGGTACTATCCGTCTCTCTATTGTCCCGTTAACAAATTCCAATTTCTATTCACATTGCCATTTTTTAAGCTGATTCATGGTTTTTGATTCATGTTTTTTTTTACTCTGTAGACTCGAGAAAAGTTTGTTTTCAAGCCTAACGATCCAACATCAAAGAACAAGCTCGAAGCCGATTTCAGATTAATTAAAAGTACTTATCAATTATTATTTATGTAAACTGATTGTAATGCTTAATGCAAGAACATGTGTTGTGTGCATATTTTGATGCTTTTTTTACATTCTGATTGCTAAAATTTAGATCATAAACACACCAAAGAGGGATCGAACAAACCACCGTGGCTTAACCTTACACATTCTCAGGTTTTTTTCTTTCGTTGATTTCAACTGTTGCTACTCTTTTTGATAAGTTTATTGCATTTGTCAATGTAGTCTGAAATTTTTTAATTACTCTTTTTGTTTGAACATTGCATAATTGAGTTATTCATTCCATTCCGCGCGCTATGATTCACTTAGTAGTGAGTAATGTTTGTTTCTTGAAATGAATTTTATAATTATATGGTGTGATGTTTCAGGGAAGCTACATCTTTGAGTTTGAAAGCTTTTCAGATCTTCATATTTGCCGGGAATTGGTTGGTAAGTTTCTTATTTGGATACTGCAAAATAAAATACAATTTTGTTGTTTTTTTAAACTTCTATTATTTGACTTAATTGTCATTCTTGAATTATGGTACACCGGTGCTTTGCCTGATGCGCTATTACGATGTTTAACTGTTTGACCGTAGACCTATGATGCATAGGTACGGGTACGGTACCCGGTGCGAATACTGGTACCGGTGCGAAATACGTCATTTTAAAAAAAATAAGGTACGAGTACGTCAATAAAAAATAAGAGTTTTCTATAAAATGTATGAATAGACAACTAAATTGTTAGGTTCATAACAAAATATTATTGTAAAAGTTTTAAAAGATCAGAAATAATGTTAAGATACAATATAAAAGAAATTAAAATACATAAATATACGATATTGATATTTGACATATCCACAAATTTCACTTAAAATCGAATATTTAGAAAAATTGAAGTACCACGAGTACGGTACGTGTACCCGGTACGGGTGCGTACCCGGTATCGGTACTTCATCATTTTAGAAGTACCCATGCTTCAGAGCCGTAGACTTGTGTTTCCGAGTTAGAGTTTCTTTAAAAAGGTTTTCTTTATTGATTAAACACATCCAAAATATTCAAAGATGTTTAGAAAATATACGATTAGATGTGCCAAATTAAATATTTAGTTCCCATGTCAATACATATGCCAGAGCAAAAAGTGGCGCATCACCAAAGAATTTATCTTCTAAAGAATTTGAGCATGTTATCCACCTTTCTATTATTTTTCTAATGCAATTATAATTATAATTTATTAATAGGAAATGTTAACAAAGATGGTATGAAGTAATATCAAAGGAGATTCTAAGTTGTCATGATTTTCTTTTATTCCCTTTATTCTTTTGCATATACTTTTATTTTCAGTTGTTTCATATACGTTTTCCAATTTGTCGTATGGTGTGTTTGAGCAGGTAGTGCCCTTAGCAAGCATGTAGAACCCCCAAAAGTTGTTTCCGATGAACAGCTTAGCGCTTCTGAAATGACACTGAGAATTAAGCTATTGCAAGAAGATAGGTATTTGGTTCTTACTATTGCACTTATGTTTTTTAAGAAAAAGTTTTGTTTACTATTATGATCATGCGCTAAATTTCTTTTTGCAAACTCCTCTTTGCTTTGTTATTGTGTTGTTACTTCAAAATTATCCATTTATTTATTGTTGTCCTTGCTCAAAATGTTACTCAATAGTATTAACTCATGATCATAAATAATATTTTGAATGTTCTGTTTTATTTACTATAAGGCTGTCTTGGTTTAAGATATTCCTTGATTGCAACAATGTTATTGATTTTGCTAAAGTTCAACTTTTGCAGTAAGTTGCAGAAACTTCATAAAGAACTTGTGGCTAGCGGTAAGCTTACAGAATCAGAATTTTGGGCTACAAAGAAGGTAAAAGTGCTGTGAATATATTACTATGTATTGTACTGTTCTTAGTATTATTCCTTGTTTGCTGAAGGCATTTGAATGTTACACTCCCCTGCGGTATATATTTATTAATTAGAAATCTTTGGTTGTATTATGATGACTAAAAGAGTTTTTATTCATTAACAACAAAAATTTGTTGTGAAGTATTTTGCAAATCAAATATTTCAGTAACGCACATGGTCATTTTAATGGGTTACTCTAATAGATATGCAGAGATATTGGTCAGCATTACTCTATCTATGTATCCATTTTTATATGGATGATATCTATTGCTCCGATTACCTTGTAAATTTATTCTTTTCATCTTATTGAATTTTTAGTCTTATATTCATAAAACATTTTACAGAAATTGCTTGACCAAGATGAAAGCAGAAAGTTAAAACAAAGGATTGGATTTAAAAATTCTTTGATCTTTGACACAAAGCCTACTAGTGATGGTCGGGTATGGTACTACATCTTCCTCTTTTGCATTGGTGCTCTGTTTTTTTTATCGCACTCTGATGTGTATCAGTATTTGCATATTTGGATGTTATCATGAGAATATTATATATCTTTTTTAAGTGCGTATCTGCATATTTGGATGTCATCATGAGAACATATACATCTTTTTCTATATATCTAACTGTTTGTTGCAGCTAAGTAATTGTTTAAAAGCTGCATTGAATTGAATACTGTTAAGGAAAAAACTTATTCTCATCTGTTAAAGAGCACATAACTCAATTTTTGGAAGCTTTTAATGTTTGGCAATTCTATGACAACTGGGCTTTGAACCTGAAGAATATGGTTAAATAGTTTTGTATTACAGTTTGCAAGAATAACTTCCGAAAATCAAGTCTTTAAACTTGTGTTTAGGCATAACATATTTACTATAAAGTGTTCTAACACTTACGAAGCAACCCAATTGTTTTGGAGATTAGAATTTAATAGGTATGTTCTTATTAGCAAAACCCAAATAAAGCTATTAGACTCATTTGTCACTGTACTTCAAAGAAATTATCAGAATGTTTCAAGATGAAATCTGGTTTGTCATTTTCTTTGAAAGTGATTAGAGTTTTCAAATTTTAAAACCCAGTTTGTTATCTTCTATTGGGATTAAATTTATCCTCTTCGTAAATGTCGAGGCCTTTTAAGTCTTATGCTGATTGCTAAGTTGTCTTTGATAGAACATTATGACGTAATTTGATCCATGTAGTCGACCTCACCTAGTGGGTTAAAGCAATAAAGCTTGGTTGTTGTATGATTGCTAAGTTGTATATTTTTCTCACTTGTTTTGAGGAATCAACAAATTGAAAGAAAACAAAGTTTGATTAGAAAAATTAGGCAATGCAAACTGAATGCACTGTCTTGTATTTAAAATTGGATTTGGATCCTCTCATGGTTTGAATCAAACACGAGAGGATTAAAAATGAGAGGATTATGTTCATCTTCTCACCGTTAAAATTATTTAGGCCCCACATATTTATTTTAAGTTGTAAAGTTCAATAAGTTTCAATGGTGAGATGATAAAACAACCCTCTCATATTTGAATATCAGATCCTTTAAAAGACTAGCGACTTCATATTTACCTGACAAAAACGTAGCATATCTATACTACTGCTGGTGCGCATGTATATCACAAAAAGTAGATGCTGTAGATTGTCGTCTTATGTTAATGAACTTCTGTATTTATGGACGAATCTCCATAAAAGGAGATTGTTTACAAAACTGAAGTTGATAAAGCATTTGAAGCATGTCCTTTTATGCATTTTTATTAGTATGAGTATGGGCACAAGTCAACCTATGGATAATCCCCAGATCATCCAAGTATTTGGAGAAGGGTTTAAGCTCACCTCTCCTGTCAGTTTGTAAATACTTAAAAGACAAACCAACCTGTAATTCGACCATTGCTTTGGATTGTTTAAAAATGGTGAGAGCATCAGATTTGTTCTTTAAAAGATAAATTCAAGTGAAACAAGTTGTAGAATCAACAAAGGTAATCTAATTCAAGAAGTTATTGGAGGATGTCACTGGTGCTGGACGCCACAGATCACTAAATAATTTTTAGTGGAGTGGTGTATTGAGTATGTGAAGGTGAAGAGTGTATGTGCTTTTTCCATACAACAAGGAGAACAAAACATGGATGCAGTTTTAATATAATAAGGGATAATGATCGAGTACAATTCGCATAATATTGGAATTGCCTAATCTTAAGTGCCAAGTAAATTGAACAGTAGGAGACAAGCTATCTATGATAGTACTAGAATTATTACAACGGGCAGGAATTGCACAAAATCAACAATGTCACGATTTTTTCATAATTTGATTATGATTTTGCAGCAATCTTACGTGATCTTGCTACACTACACGATTCTATTAAATATATAGATCATTGAGAAATAATGAGATCGCAAAATCGTAAGATTTTAAGATCGAGATTTTGACAGAAAAAAATGATTGAGTTATATTTGGCAAATTTACTAACACTGATAAGATTTTTGGTTATGAAAGGTACATGAAGTAAATTATTTAAGACAAAAGACACACTAGGATTGAAAGATGATGAGAGTTTAGAGGAACCAGATGAAATGATAGCTAAATCTTTTATTGTTTCCGACGCATATATCTGATCATAGAAAGAGGCTCCATAGTAAGGGAACCAATAAGTGTTGTTAGAGGGAATGGATTGGTAATCCTAGCCTTTGGTGGAGAAAAAGGTGAGGGCATGTTCCCGAACACAGACACCTGACACGATGCAGAGACATCAAAACATACTGACTGTAACGAACATAGAACACTACATATATATTTAATTATTTATTATAATTAAATATAATATTGATTGATATTTTACAAAAGATTGAAATTGAGAATCAAAATATATACGTGTGCATTTAAATTAAGCAAATTATTTTATTAAAATGATTCTAAAACAAGACACAATAATATTTGATCTTTAATTATCCATCTATTATTGAAAAAAAATGCAATCAAATTTAATTCTTCTTTAATCTACATTTAATCTTACATTGTTTTGACACATCTTTAACTTTTATAGATGTATCTTATATGTGTCCGACAAAGTAGAAACAATACATTATTTTTAGACACTTGTTTGAGTTGTTCGACATGTATTGTGCCATACGGGTATCGGACACCGATCCTAAGGAGTGTGGAAGCAAAAGAAAAAATACTTTGTTTGGAACACTTATTTGAATTGTGTCAGACTGGTGTTGAACACCAATGTGTCAAATATCGCGGCACGCCTAATCATATAGGCGTCTGTGTTTCACAGGCGAGGGTAGTTATAAGGAGCACCACCTGTAGTTTGCAAGCTAGAAAACACCTCGATCCATGCTCCTTATGGTTACCCAAAATAGTTTGCAAGCTATAATGAAGGTAAACCCCAGAGAATCAATCTGTGGTTTGATTCGAAGTAGATATTCTTCAACAGGTTGATCTGCGAGAATTGTAGCACGAAAGCTCGGATCGGAGCTGTCTTGCCTTTGAATGAGTGAGTTTATGGAAAAGTGTGTCACTGAACACGAGGAAACCACAGTTACCAGAATAGCATGAACTGGTGGTGGTGGTGGTGGTGGAGGCGGTGGAAGAAGCCATGGATCGACTCTAGAGCTCTATGACACCATGCTATAGGGAAAGAATAGTGAGAGAACCAAATTTGAATTTTGTATTCCTTTTGAGTATTCTGTTATCTGATCTAATCAGAGACAGTTAAAGAGTATTTATAAGGTGCTTAACCCACACCTTTCTGGGGATAATCCTACACCCATATGCAGCTGTAACAAACTTGCTCAGAAAGATAGAAAGTTATAATGACCTTATAAGCCGCGGAAGATGACGTGACACACCTCGAACAACACATGGTGCTGAGGTGGTGCTATCTGATTAACTAATAGAAAGAGTATACATTCCAGTTTCTTTTTAAGCAGCTAACCCAAGAGTCAACTCATATCCACACATGTCTATTATTGTTATTGATTAATTAATTAATTTATTTGATCCATGTAGCCAACCTGATATTATTTAACTGTTATATTGGGTTCTCAATTTTTCAAAGCTATGTTTATAATCTAGTAGTATTGGATTCTTTAACTTGAGATTAACTGAGTTGTTTTCTCTTGATTTGTTTTTCAGATAAACCAGGTTAAGTTTCAATTGACACCGGAGATAAAATATCAGGCATGCATCTTCATCTAACTGTGCTCATTTTTACTCCTACTGTTTTTTTATCACATGTCACTTTGGGAAAAAGTTCTGATACTAAATTATAAGTCAATTTACAATACCAATTAATTATTTATGCTACTTTATCTATTATACCCTTATTTATTCTCTCTTCTTTTAGCTCTTTTTAATTTATCTTTTCCATACCATTAATGAAGGATAATTTTGTAAAATCTTTCATAATTTCTCTTTTTCATACAACGTTAGATAGCTATAGAACATAAAAGTTTATGCTAGCACCAAAATACTGTTGCACATGTAACATGATGTAGGTTTTTCATCTATTCTGCGTGTTTCTTGTTCGTTCACATGAATTGAAATCAAGAATCACTTTAATAGGAGGCGGTGGTTTCCCCACTCCTCTTACAGTGGGGTTCCATTTACTCTAGAAGAGATACATATCGGATATCCTAACTTAAATGTGAAAATTGGAGAACATACAATACAACAAGTTTCAAGGTTAAGTACCTTTTTTGGGGCCCATCATACAAAGCAATGGGGAGGGTAGAAGGAAACGTTCGTAGGGTCTGAGCAGTGTGAATGAAATGGAGGAATCCTTTGGGCGTGATCTATGAAAATATCACTCAGGCTTAAAAGAATTTTCTTACTACACAATTATAAGACCTGAAATGTTTAACAAGACAATATGTTTGGTCGTAAATAGTCAATATTGAAAGTAAACGTTCGTAGGATCTGGGCAGTGTGAATGAAATGGAGGAATCCTTTGAGCGTGATCTATGAAAATATCACTCAAGCTTAAAAGAAAATTTTCACTACACTATTATAAAACGTGGAATGTTTTACGGGACAAGATGTTTGGCCGTGAAGCGCCAATGTTATGATGAATGAGTGACCACAAAAGATAGAATAAAAAATATGATCATTGAAGGAAAAATTGGGATAGCATGATTTGCAAAAAATGTGGCAGTCTCTTAGATGGTTTGAACAAAATTAAGAGAGGCTTAGAAATAAATGGTCTATTGTTAGACTTACGCATTATGGTGTCAATTGATCCATATAGCCAACCCCACCTAATGGGAAAATGCTAGGATTTTCATTGAAATTCCATTTATTGTATAAGACGTGTGTGTTTTTGTTGTCAATAAATGAGTTATAGCTTTCACTTATTTTGAGCGTCATCTTGTTTTAGCTGAATTGAGGCATGAACAGCTCCTTTTTTTTTGAAAGATTTTACGTGCTCAAGTTTTACATCATATGGGATGGTCTTTTGGGGATATTAAAGTTGGTTAATTAGTTTTTTGAGAAAATTTTCTCATTAGTGTTTGGGGTAGTTATTGTAGCTCCCATTTTTGTCTTATGGGTCGGAACTGTTTCCCCCCTTTTCTTATGTCTATGCTTTGTATTTCTTATGGATAATTTTTCTAGAATATATGGGGCTGCCTTTCTTACAGGATAATTCAGTCTGCTAATTGAGGGAAGAACCAGATGTATTTCTTTGTTTCTTAATTTGTAGGTTTGGGTTTGTAGTAATTCATGACCTAATTTCATTGGTATAAATTGGTGTGAGTTCTTTGTATTTTACATCACATCAAATTATTCTAGCTTTCTTTCTTTTCCTCTCCTGTCTAATATCTGCAAATTAAATAGATTTTTTATCCTCTTATACTTCCCCTTAAACTTCAGTATTAATTTATTTTCTACATTCAAGAATTTATTTTGGGGTTCTTGGCCAACATCAGGGTTGATCTCTAACCTTGTAGCAAGTTTTCTTGATATATTTTAATTGTTTTTGGAGCAATTTCTTGTTATCTCTCACTTGTATTTCTTTCATTTTTTCCAATATTTCTTCTTTCACTTAAAAATATGACTCGCAGACTATTTCCTTTGCATTGCTGTCTTTCCAGATTTTTACCCTCAAACCAGCAGTTCATCAGGCATTCCGCAGTTTTGTACCCAGTAAGGTATTATAGATGTCAATAAATGTCTATTATCATCTTTTATATTTATTCGTGCAAAATGATCCATTACTTTGCACACTGAATTATTTTATTATTTCACGTCCTTCAAATTCAAGATGAGTGAGGTAGATTTCTGGAACAAATACTTTAGAGCTGAATATCTCCATAGTACCAAAAATGCTATTGCGGCAGCTGCCGAGGCTGCTGAAGATGAGGATCTTGCTGTTTTTTTGAAAGATGACGAGATATTAGAAAATGAAGCTCGAAAGAAGGTCTTCCTCTTTTTTATTTTTTAAACTTGTTAAAGATCTTGCAGTTCCATTTTCAGTTACATTTATTTTATACTGTTTTTGCAGATTCGACTGGTCGATCCGACTTTAGACATGGAAGCAGACCAAGGAGATGATTACTCCCATCTTCCTGTAGGGTGAATGAAACTATTCTGTATCTTATATAGGAGGTTCCTTTACAACATGTCGTTCTTTATATATATTTTTTTGAAATAAACTTAAATTCAATTCTTAATCATTGTTAGTGCAAAATAGTGCTAGCAACTCTTATATGTGTATGGAACTTGGAACACCAATTTGTGTGATCAAATATGTGCCATGGTGGACATACCTGGCGGTTTTTGGGGCTCGCCACAATGGTAAATATCGTCTGATGTTGCGGGTTTTTCCGCCATAATCCGCTATAATGCCTCCGCAAAGTAGCCGGTATGCGGGATTTTGGCTCTCCACCATCAACAACACAGATTCCAATGTTCGTTACGATGTTACTATTTTTTTTTGGGCATAAAAGATTCATAGGTTAATAATTTCCCCATTCCCATGGTTTTCTTAAGAGTAACATTTTGTTGATATAGTTTTGCATATGGGTACATTTTTCCGTGTTACTTTGCTGCCATGACTGTTCTCCTCCAACAGTCCATTTACCCTTTGATCATCATTGTTCCATCCCAACTGACTTGTTCTGTTCTCCCCAAGTCAATATGTTGGAACACATGGCTGTTTATCATCCTATTCCTTTGCCTCACATGTCAGGGATGATAAGAGGATGACAGGAGAAAGAGTCAAATCCCGTGCAATGCTAAAATGAATAAACAACCAAGTGCAAGAATGAATTTCACTCATTTATGGATGCCAGCTGGTAGAAAGAGAACACAGTTAGAAGCTAGGAGAGAATTTACTCCCAATAGAGGAGAGATGATGTGAATGATATTGATTGCACATCTAAATGTTCTGCCCCTTTACAATTATGTCTTACCTCTGCTGATTACCGATAATGGATAGTTGCCTGTTTTACTTGAACAATATAATACAACTATGCACTAGAAATAAATAGAAAAAAATGAAACAGCTAATGCTTATATCTATATAGTTTCAACAGTATGGATAATCAGGTTCTGAATCCTTTTCAATGTTGTCCTTTAATGACTGGTTAGATATCACAAGATTTCAACTCTAGTCCAAGGAAAATTAGCTCACATGACTTGCTTCTCTCACTTTCACTTCCATGGTTTCTTTCGTCCAAGGAAAATTAGCTCACATGACTTGCTTCTCTCACTTTCACTTCCATGGTTTCTTTCGTCCAAGGAAAATTAGCTCACATGACTTGCTTCTCTCACTTTCACTTCCAAGATTTCAATGTTGTCCTTTCACATGACTTTCTTTCGTTCAATGTTGTCCTTTAATGACTGGTTTGATATCACAAGATTTCAACTCTAGTCCAAGGAAAATTAGCTCATATGACTTGCTTCTCTCACTTTCACTTCCATGGTTTCTTTCGTCCAAGGAAAATTAGCTCACATGACTTGCTTCTCTCACTTTCACTTCCATGGTTTCTTTCAAATTAGGGGATAGTTGTGGTACCGGGTTTTAGGATTCATTGGTTAGGAATCACCTTCCTCTACTTCTTGCCTTGATAACTGTTTACAATATTCAGCTAATGGCTATCCTGGAGGGGGTTTCTTTGTTGGATAAGCGGAGGGATCGGTGAGATTACTAAGTGAATTAGTTTGTTTTGGTTGTCTTCTCCTTTAGAGGCTCTCTTATCTTTGCTGTAGCCTCTGATTAAATTTCTTCTTTTTTCCTGCCTATAATTTTGATTATGAATGAGTTGTGTGCATCATATATGATGTTGATCATTTAGTTATTAACAGGACTTTACATGTAGCGCAGTTGTCTATCTATATTGTTGGCTCAGAACTGCTAGTCTGCATTGAATTTTGTATTTTAACTCTTTGCTCTATTTGGTGAAAAGGATCATGGGATCTTCCGCGATGGTAGCAAAGAAACATTTGAAGCTCAAAATACTTTGTATCGGCGAACATTGTTGCAAGATCTTAATAGACAAAGCGAGGTGGTTCTTGAAGGAAAAACTTTAGGTAATCTCACTCACACTCACTCTCACTCTTTCTCACTCACTCTCACTCACTATGTTTTCTACGAAAATGAAGTCAAGTGAAAAAAGAGAAACTTATTGCTACATATCCCGACTCATTTATTGCATTGGTTTTCTATCTCTTGGATAATTACTTCGCAGAAATAAGATGGGATATTTTTTAGATGCTTTTCAGATACATTCTTTTAATCTTATTCCTCCAGGAGATCATTTAGTGGTTGTATAGAATGACGGTTCTAATCGCCAAACCTCAGCTTTATTAAGTGTCTAAAATTCCTATTGTTTCAAAATAGTATGTCTGGCTTTATTGTTTCAAAGTTAGGCACAGCATACTTAATAATATTCTACTTAGCTTTATTTGTTTCAAAATAGTCTCGAAATAAATTGAGAGCAGAATATGCAATCTAATCTGGGTAGGCAAAACATACTTACTGTTCGGTCTGACACGTCAGATTTCAAATATAAATGTAGATACAGATATGGAACATCCAAAAACAGTGGCAGAAGTGCTTGCTCGAAGAAATCAAAGTTAGTGAGGCTAACTTATTCTTGTCTTTTTCTTTCTGTTTATGTTGAGCAAGCTCTTAATTTATACTGCTATACAGGATTTGATGGGGTTATAGAGGAGGAGAGGCGAATCAGAATTTCTAAGATGACACCAATTGATGATCTTCAGGCACAAGATGATAATGCTTTTGCACCACTTTGTATCAAGGTACTACTTTGTCTCGAGAATTATATGATCTCGTATTATCTCTCGTCATAAAATATATACATTATTAAATAGTTTTCTTTTTGGATTAAGTATTTGTTAAGTGTTATGGTTCTTGTGTTGTGTCTTGGTCAGGATCCCCGTGACTATTTTGATTTTCAACAAGCGAATGCAGTGAAAACTTTGGATGATTCCCTAGCTGCTAATTTGAAAACAAGAAGCAATTTGGGTTATGAGGAAGCATATGGCTCTTTGAGGGAGTCGATATCTAACATCAAAACTATGGGATTAAGGGATCCTCTATTGAGCCCTGATGTTGCCTTTAAGGTAATGATGACATTTGTATTACAGTTTAAAATAAAAATCAAACTTTTTGAAAAATTACAAAATTATAGTTAAATAATCAATGTTTAACTAATATTGGAATTAAAAAACAAATTGAAATATGTTCAGAAGATTAACTACTAAGGGCCTAGCAAATCGCATTCATGTACTTAGGAACTAGAAACTAACTACACTAGGAACTAGAAACTACATTTATTGTCCTTGTAACTCTCCCAGTGGATTTAATTCTAGTGTGTAAGCAATTCAGCTGAGTGAAATTGTACTGAAGCATTCCATAACAATTCGGTATTTTTACGACTAAAATAATACATGTGTTTTGATTTTTTCTGCGTTAACAAGAATTCTGTTATTGAAAATGAAAGTGGTTTATTTTTATTCCAGGTCCTTGCTGGATTGACCAAAAATATCTCAAGCACCAAATCAAATCTTGGGAAAAGTTCACAGGAGAGTGTCCTTGATATATTGCCCAACACAACTAAGGAGAAACTACTAGATGTGAGTCATTATGGACGGTTTAGCTTTTATATATCTGTTGTGATCGAAAGTATCACATATGTTGCTTTTATTTCCTCAATCAGCGGTTTAGCTTTCAGTAATATGAATATAGTTTTTTGGGTAGTTCTATATGCATTTTTATTTATAAATTTGATATATTTTAATGCATGCTTCTTTCTTTCCAGCATTGGGTTTGCAGTCAGGAATTATTGAAGCACTTTTGGTCTTCCTATCCAATAACAACACAAAGCCTTGCTAATAAGGTGAATATTGAATGTGATTTTCAGTAAAATCTTTCATTGGTGATCGCTATGCATGACCTATCTAATACTGCACTACTGACACTTCACGTGTCTGAGATGTTAACTTGCTAGCAATTATTTTAATTTTTAATTTTTTATCCAGCCCGCCTTTTGATCTCCGCGTTTCATTATAAGACCAGTGCTTTTGCAGCATTGCAGCATTATATGATAACGTTAAGTTCTACATTGTATTAAGTTTCTATTTGCTTGCATGATATGTCAATCACTAAATAGTTTTATCGCTTGATTATGTAAACTATAGTGCTGGGTCTAACCAGGATATGAGTTTGACATGGGAAAAGTCCATGACATGGGATTTAATATCATGTCTTGTACATATGATAAACTTTATTAGGCCAAGTACCCATTAGACTTGGCTTTGAAAAGCCCGTTGGTGTTAAGGTGTTGGCAACCATTCAACTAGTGTCTATAGATCTAGTCAACATATCAAGGTAAGGCCTTAGATTATTTGATGAAAAGGTCAAAAGGGCTTTGATATGTTGTCGAGGAACCACAAAAATGGCCAGTTAAGCAGGTGCCTGACATTGGCATTTTATAATCAAATAGAAGATAAGCATAATTCATCAAATAACCTTTTGATATTCATTGATGTCGAAGTCATTTTGAACGTTATTAATTGATGTCTAAGTCGTTTTAAACGACAATGAAAACTTTAGTAAGTTCAACATTTCTACAAGCCTTCCTTTAATTTCCTTGACAAGGAAGTTTATCAATGGCACTGGGGTGAATAGCCAGCTAGGCATTGGATGAGCCGTGAGGTATTTTATTTTACTGCCATATGCCATTGGTGGGAATATCCGAATATGCATCATATATGCAGTAGATTGCAGATATTTTGAATAAGATTCATCGAGAAACATTCTGAATTGCATTCTATTCTATCTGATGTCTTGTTCACTTAACAATAAAATGCAGGCCAGAAGACTGAAAGATGCCATATCACAACTATATGCTAAACTTGAGGTATGTATTTAATGAAAGCATCTACTAGTATTCATCAGTTGAATAGGGTCATTGTTTTATTTTGTAATTGTATGGATACGGTCATTAGTTTTATTAGTAGTAATTACTAAATTGTTCCGATTTTTATTTGCTTATTCATAGGAAATAAAGGTATCTTCACAGTCAGACCTGCGGCACCAGGTTTCCCTTGTTGTCCATCCAATGCAGCAGGTGAGCGTCTTGTAATTTCATTTGACCGTGTTTCATTTATTTGTATGCGATCATCCTAGGTTGCTGCGTACTCTGCCACCTAAAATAAGTTACTGTGGAAACTATTACTCCCTCCGGTCCTTTTTATAAGAGACACTTCACCTTTCTAGATTCATTGAATAATTAATGTATTTGGTATATAATATTAACTAAGTACATTAATTATTTAATAAATCTAGAAAGGTGAAATGTCTCTTATAAAAAGGACCGGAGGTAGTATTATTTTAAACTCATTTTTATGTTGGCACGGTTACTTAATTCAGAATAAATCATTTTGTTTATATTATTATTGGAATAGACAAGTTTTTTTTTCCATAGCTTATTTCAATGCTTAGTGCCAACGTGTCCTGGATTTCTTTAAAGGTGGGTTGGTCGTGTGAGAACACTCCCAATGAAAGATTGTCTGACTAAAATTTCTGTGGGTGATATTGACTTTGTTTTGAAACCAATCAAATAGTCTTGCCTCGTGCAGTAATGCTGGCCCGTTTTTGGCAGTTACAATGTCCTCTCTACCTTTACTGCTTATCTTATACATGTATCATTCATTAGCTTGGTACTGATATGATTGTTTTGGAGTCTGGCTAATGTTGAGGAATGTTAACAGCAAATATTTTGGTGCAGGCTCTGGATGCTGCCTTGTTACATTACGAAGCTGATCTTGGGAAAAGAAATGCTAAAGGGTCGAAGCCTAATGGTTATGTTTAAGAGAATGGTATGTCTTCGGGCACTTCCAGCATTGCACCATAACAATTTAGGAATGTATATTCCATCAATTTTGCCGTGACCTCAAAATCGAATGGCTATTTACCTCTATTATGATAAAATGAATTAGTATTATTAGAGTTACTGAGCAAGACGCTTATTCTATAATTAGCTTTGTAGAAATTACTTGTTTACCAGACCCTAGGCAGTCCGACTGTAGTATGAACCAAAATATGAAGAGTTCACAAATTTCTGTCCTTTGCCCCTGCTTCAGTGTATTATTATTACCTTACTACAGTTTTTCTTGAAGTAAATACAACAAAAAATAACTGAATATCATTGAATTTAATTGCTTTGTGGATGTTCAAGATGAAAATTATTTAACTCTGTTTAGCACATTTTTATTTTTTACAATCTGGTATATTTGATATGCGTAATGTCATCTTTCGTAACTTTTGAATGATCTCTGTAATTTTATTCCCGAGGTACTAAAATCTTATTTGATTCCATGGTTGAGGAAATAACGTCTTTGACCCGACTTCAACAGTCTGACGTCACATTGAAGATTTTGCCTTTAATTAAAATAGTAACAAATTAATGGGAATTTTTTATTCCACCCCATGCTTTTGAGCGTACGACAAGTTCCAAAATGTCTCAGAAAATTGAAAATATATTTCCGGTTACATCCCCACACACATAATTCATTTGTTTTTGAGATTCGCCCCCATTTTTAAGTTAAAATCTACTTTAATATATAAAAATCAATTACCACCAAATTCTCTTAATTACCCTAATCACAATTAATTAAAGATGATTTTACATACCCCTGAGAGTAATTACACATCTAAACATAATTAAATTGCAGCAGCCCTAATTATTTGAAATCCTCTTATTGGAACACGCTATATTCCATCATCACACGCTTTTAGTTTCCCAAGCATTGGAAAATGCACTGTTTTTACTCTGAAAAGACATTGGAAACATATCAAACGTTTCTCATTCTTCTTCTCCTATTCATCCCCTATATTAAATCATCTCCACTTCTTCTCAAAGTTATTTCAGTTCTTCCCTCTTCCACTGTCATCTTCAAAATCGATTCAATTTTGTTTCCCATTCTTATTTTTTTCTTAAATCGTGACTGATCCATTAAAAAGCATCATCATTCAGCATGAGAACCGTAAATCCATCCTTTATCAAAACCATGGCAAACTCTTTCCAATTTTTTCATTTAATTTTGACTGCTTTAAGATTTCTAAGGGCCAGTTTGTTTCAGCTTTAAAAAAATAGATTTTTTCTTTGTATTTTGAAAATAGATTTTCTAAAACCGTTTTTCAAAATCTTACAAGTTTTTTTATATTTGTTTTTTCTAAAATGAAACACTTAATTTGACATCCTATAACATAAATATACATAATTGAAGACCAAAACTTAGTCAAAATCATAATTTTTTCAAAAAGTTGTATTTTAAAAATGATTTTTATGAAAATCTATTTGAAATAGCTTCAAAATTAAGTGATTTTTTGAAATTTTGATATCCAAAATTTTTCCCCATAAATAGATGAAATACTTAAAATCACATTTTAAGAATAACTATTCAAACAAATTTTTCATTTGAAGCTTTTATAAAAAGTTTCTTTGTAAAAAATTTTTTCACAAAATTTGGTAACACTATAAAAATCATTTTTAAAAAAAGCCAGAACAAACGGGCCCTAAAACCCACAACATAATCCCCAACTATTCAAACCTTCTGAAACCCTAATCTTTCATTCCCCCCAAACCAACAATGCTTTCGAAACCTCCAAAGGTAATTTCTTTAATTTTTTTTTGCTTTTCATCGATCTGATTTTATTTTCTACTTTTTTGAATTGATAAGTCTTTTTAATATATTTTTATTAAAAAAATATTTTGAACGAATTAATGAGAGAAAAATGATTTTTTTTACTGTTTTGTTTAGACTTAAATATAAGGAAAATGAAGTCTTTATGCTGAGAAATCTGGAGGAATTTGATTTTTGTTAAATGTTGACAGAAAAATCAGTGTTGTACTCAATTGTTGATAATTTTAAAAATTAAGGTGTTTGATTTTGGAAGTATACTTTATTCCCATTAAATTTAAAATTGTTGATTTCACCGATAGATATCTGGATACCTTGAATATTTTGTTTGGTAAGTTGGTGATTGATGTTGTTACCGTGAGAATTTTGTTCTCTTTTTTCTCACATATTTACTTTTCTTTATTTGTTTGTTTGATTTTGTTGTTGTGTTGAATTTACCAAGTCTTTGTGAACTGAGTTTGGATCCAGTAATATATCTGATATCACCACAAAATATTCCACTTCTCTATTATTTTTTCTACTATTAAACTTTATAATTACTATAAGTTTTTAAAAAATTATGTGTCTGTGTTGATTATATCAATTTATTTGTGGTACCAGATGTTTTGCAGTATCAAAATTTTGAATAATACAGTCACACTAATATGTTGTCGTTGGTTATTGTTTTTTATTAAAACTTTTTGGTTAAATGATAAATTACAACGATAATGGTTTTGTTCAAATTTTTAGTTTATAAGGCAAGATTTTGTTTTATGCATTTACATGAAAATTAATTTTGTTGTTAATTTGCAGTTTAAAGTACGGACCAAAATGTGATCCAAATGTTATTCTAGATGCTCTCAATATTTTGTTGTTTGATGAGGTATTATAAATTTGTTTTTGTTATATCATGTTATGATGTTGTTTGGTTATATTATCTATATGTGTCAATTTGTTGATATAATTTTTCATTTTGTAGGGTTTGTTCTTCTGATAACCTGAGTTATGATGTTGAAGATATGACTGAATGATTTTGAAAGGGTTAGAAGCAAAGGTAGAATTTTGAGAAGAGAGACTTTGGCCTTATACTCTTATGTTTGTATGAAGTATTGCATTCTATATCCAATACCAGAGTCAATATATTTAAAATGCATCTTATTTTTTATACAATTGATTAGTTTCTTACTATTCAATTTGTCTTTAGGTAGTTATCACTATTATTTATTTTCTTCTTATTTTGTTTTGAAGGGTATAATTGGTTTGTGAAAAGATATAGCATTTGTTATTATCTAATGAAAAGTTGTATTTTGTTGATTATAGATAATTATTCTCACTTTTAACTATTATTTTTTACTTTTTGTTTTGTTGCAATAATTATAATACCTTTTTACTGATTGAGAATGAATTCAAAAATGATTTGAGAAAGAGACTATTATTTTGACTTTTTAATGAAATTGCATGATTTCCTATACTTCGATTATATATATATATATATATATATATATATATATATATATATATATATATATATATATATATATATATATATATATATATAAGATTCAATTCAGTATAATTAAGATATTGTTTTGCAATAAAAACGTTAATTTTAAAAAACGTTAAATTTAATATATTGTTTTGCAATAATTAATGTGATATATCTTTCAATAATATATAATTTTATGATCTCTCCTTCAATAATTAATTTATCTTTTAATATATATTTTGTTGACTTAAAAAATAATTAATTGATATTTATAAAAACAAAATAATATTTATAAGAAAGGGAAATCTTAATTGAACGACAATAATAATCTTATTTTTTATAAAATATAATTAGTTATACAAAAAGAATTACAAATTTTTGTTTTTGATAAAAAGATACGGGACGATAAAAATTTGGCAAGATAGTTTTGGTACTATAAAAATTGATTCATTCAATTAGTTATGATTTTTCTTATAAAATATTTATTTAAACCAATGTGATAAACAAATTATATTTAATATTATGACATAATATAAGAAAAAAAACTTAACTCATTATAATTAGAATTTATATGATTCATTTTAATTTCAAATTAATAGATAAAAAATATTTAATTATATTTATTTATTACAAATAATAATACTCTTGGTTAGATGGCATATCGTAACTAATAATTAGATCACAATTTATTGGAAATAAAAAATAAATGGATAAAAAATGGGTAATATATTTGTTTCAAAATTTAATTTTTTTATATCAAGTTATTTTTCAGCAATCATTTAGTAAAAAAATCAAATGTTCAACCATATTTATATTTATAAATCATAAATCATAATAAACCATAATAAATCATAATTAATAATTAATATTGTGAAATAATGTAATTATTGCAACATTAATTTTTTTTAATTCAAATTGATTTGATTAAATATTTTGAATATTTTAATTTTTCTTTAACCATCATTAATTACAATTCCAAATGATAACAAATAAAATAGGTAGTATAAATTAGAGGATAAAAAATTAATTTTTAATTTTTATTAAGGAATATTAAGATTGTAACAAATAAGTGGAGGTAATTTTTGTCAATATTTTGTTAACTTATGGAAACAAAACGATAAGAAAACAACCTATACGACAATAAGAAACTTATCATTTAATTCCTACCATAAGTGGCTATATTATTTTTTTAAAAAGACAATAATTACATGACAATATTAAAATATTAATTGAATGACCATAAAAAATTGGATGACTATAAAATTTTAGTATTATTTTTTGATTTTATATATGTGTAAAGTGTACTAGGCTAGCTATATACTCTAAAAGTAATTTCAACTCCCTAATCATTAATAATACTAATTACTTATTTCTATACACTACAATCTTTCTTAATCATAATCATATTTTTTTGAACAAATTTTTTATCATTGTCAACAAATAAATTTATCATTTTATGCTTTGTAACATAAATATATAATATATAATATTTACTAAATTTTTTAAGATGGCAAAATTATATATAATTTTACTAATTTTGTGTGTTATAATATTTACTAAATTTAAAATTGTTTATATTTTAAGTGAGTATATGATTAATAAAAATATTTTTTACTTTTTTTTATCAAAATGATATAGTATTATATTTTCCATCTCTATGTGACAACAATATGATGCATGATTAATATGATATTGTTAGGAAAAAACAATCAATGTTTTTTTTTGTGTAAGCAAGATATATTAATAAACGGAGAATTAAGGGTTCTCCAACCTGTTACACGAGGAAACGGGACAAACCCGACAAAAAAAGAAAATTACAAACCAATTACGGCTACGACAAAAAATGCAAGGGATCCATGCAAAACTCGTAGAAAGAGTAATTGGGGTGCGTAATTTTCCCGCAAAAAGACCATCTCCACGCCAAAAGCTTAACATTCCAAACGGTATTATTCACATTCCAAACATCCTTCCGGAAACAAGCTCCATTTCTAACCAACCAAATAGTCCAAGTGGTAGCAAGCCACACCACTCCCAATTTCCTATGGTTAACCTTTTTACTATGAAAAAACAAGTGCCAATCCATAAAATTTGATAAACACTCAAATTCTATACAATCCCCTTTACCAACCCATTTAGCTATTTCACTCCAAATATTTTTCACCACCAAACAACTAAAAAATAAATGAGAACTAGATTCCATGCAATTGCCACAAAAAAGACACTTTAAATCCTCCAAAGGAATAGAAATACCTCGATTCTTCAATAAATCTTTCACCGGTAGCCTATCTAGAAAAAGCCTCCACCCGAAAGCCTTGATTTTGAAAGGTACTTCCAAATTCCACAACAAACCAAAAGCTTCATCATTCCTATTAGGTGGACCCAAAGGTATGCGAAGGTTGTTGTAAAAAGTGTAACAAGAAGCAACCGAAAATTCCTTCTCCTTGGAATAGTCCCACTCAACGGAATCCTTTCCCTCCTTCCACCAAACCAAGCCCTCCACACACCCTAGAAAAACCGCATGCTCCGCCTCCAAACCCAACTCTCCCACCTCTAACGTCGACAACCCGAAATCTCCCCAAACCCAAACACCATCCCTCCATCCACCCATGGCCGCTACCGACACAAACTTTAGCCGAGAGATGCCGTATAAATCCGGGAACAAGTCTTTCAAAGAAGTATCATTCAACCACCTAGCCTCCCAAAAGGGGATTGAGAAACCATTATGAGCGGAGAACCTACAAGAATCAACAATGGGATCCCGGAAAGAAAAAGAAATAATTTTTAGAATATCTTTCCACCAAAAAGAGAATTTTGAAACTTTCTTGTTATTTCCACCTCCTCCAAACATAATGGAGGAAACATCTCTATACCGCGATTGCAAAATTTTCCACCACAAAGAGTCATTACCTTGAACAATCCGCCATCTCCACTTGTTAAGGAGAGCCAAGTTGAATAAATTAATGTTTTTGACTCCAAGACCCCCTTTATGCAAGGGGAGAGTGACGTCATCCCACTTAACCCAATGAATCCTTCTTTTCTCTTCTACTCCTCCCCATAAAAAATTGCTTTGAATACTAGTGATCTTCATAGCCACCTTTCTCGGAATCTTGTAAAAAGATAAAGTGAAAATAGCCAAAGAACTCAAAACGGACTTTAGGAGAGTAATCCTACCACCTAAATTTAGAAACCGATTCGACCACCCTTCCAAACGGTTCTTTAACTTAGTCAAGAGAGGAATCCACGTAGCTTCTTTTCTCGGGTTGAAACCAATTGGAATACCAAGGAAATAAAAATTGCTATCTTCTAATTTACAAGAGAAGAAATGAGAAACCGCCTCTAAAAAGTGGATATTAGAATTAATACCAATCAACTTGCTTTTGTGGTAATTAATTCCAAGACCCGACACAAGTTCAAAAGCCCGAAGCACCGCCCTTATAGCCCAAACATGATTCCAATTACTCTCCCCTACAATTAAGGTGTCGTCCGCGAATTGAAGCATATCCACCGAACAAGAACCATTAATCGAAAAGCTTTGAAAATGTCCCACCTCAATAGATTTTCTCACAAGACCCGACAATCCCTCCGCCACAATAACAAAGAGAAAAGGAGAAAGAGGATCTCCTTGTCTTAATCCTCTATTCACTACAAACTCCTTTGTTGGGCAACCATTCACTAACACCGACATGTTACTATTAAAAACAAGAAGTTCCATCCATTTCAACCATCTATCTCCAAACCCCATGCATTTAAGCATATATCTCAAAAAATTCCAACTAACTTTGTCGTAAACTTTTTCGAAATCTACTTTGAATAAAATACACCCCTTTCCTTCCTTTCTAGCATAATTCACCACTTCGTTAGCCACCACCACCCCATCTAACAAAAGCCTCCACGGAACGAAAGCATTTTGACAAGTGGAAATAATAGAATTCAACACCCCTTTTAATCTACCTGCCAACAACTTCGCCGCCACTTTGTAAATGCACCCAACAAGGCAAATAGGTCTATAATCATCCAAGCCAATAGGATTATTAGACTTCGGAATTAAAGTTAAAAAAGAGGAAGTGACTACCTTTGAGATGGGTTTCCCAAGAATGAAGTAATTAAAGAAATTGATGAAATCTTCTTTAATAAAGCTCCAACATTTCTTGATAAAGAGGAAAGAGTAACCATCCGGCCCCGGGCTCTTAGAGTCTCCGTACTCCCACACCGCCTTTTTAATTTCACTTTCAAGAAAAGGTTTCTCTATTTCCCTCGCCTCCTCCCTACTAATCGACTTGAAAGAAATGCCATCTAACACCGGTCTATCCACCTCCGATTCAACGAACTTGTTCTCAAAGTGTTTGAAAACCTCCTCCCTAACCTCCTCCACCGACTCCAACAAGGAACCCGAAGCAAGAAGTGGTCCGATATGATTATGCCTTCTTTTACTCTTCATCACCTTATGGAAAAAACCACTATTAGAATCTCCTTCTTTAAGCCATTTCAAATTAGATTTTTGAAGAAGCATGTTCTCTTTAATTCTCAAGTTTCTCCAAAAACTACTACTCGCCTCTTTTCTAGCCTCCACACTCTCTTCCAAGGAATGAAAAGAATTAGAATTAGGGAAGGAGGCTAACCTTTCATCACCAATATTAATGTCTCGAACCCCTTTGTCTATGTCCAAATCAATCCTACCGAAGACTTCCTTATTCCACTTTTTGAGTTTATCTTTTAAAATCCGGAGTTTCTCTTTCAATACAAAATCGGCTCTTCCTTCCACTTTCAAAGACTTCCACTCCCCTTCCACAAAAGGTATAAAAGAATCGAAGGAAAACCATTCATTATTGAACTTGAACGGTTTCGGACCCCAATTACATTTGTCCGACATAATCCAAATAGGACAATGATCCGAAATATCTCTATCACCAATCAATTGACCAATAACGTCCCAACGATTCACCACCACGTTGGAAATTAAGAAGCGGTCAATCCTACTCATAGACTTGCCATCACCACTATACCACGAAAATTTCTTCCCTTTACACGGAATGTCCACCAAGGAGCTCTCATGAATGAACTCGGCAAAAAGTTCCGTCTCCTTCTTGTAACTCCCTCCCGCTCTCCCTTTACGCTCTCTAGCATTCTTTATAGCGTTAAAGTCTCCACCTAATAACCATTCCCCATCGGAGTAAATTCTCATCAAGTCTAACAATTTCTCCCACAAAACCTTCTTCTTAGACAAATCACAATAAGAATACACGTTAACCACATAATAAAAGTCCTCCTTCCAACAAACTTTCAACCCCAAATACCCTTCCCCCTTAAAACTAAACAAAACATCCATGATGTTTTTCTTCCACATCGTAATCAAACCGCCCGACCTACCCTCCGAGTTAGAAAAAGAAAATCCAATCTCCGAGTGTCTCCAAAAACTATTAGCATAATCCTCCACCATATTGGAAATCTTAGTTTCTTGCAAAAGGAAAATATCCGCATTACCTTTGTTAATCAAATAACTAATTCTCCTTCTTTTGAGCGCATTTGCTCCCCCTCTAATGTTCAAGGAACCTATAATCATTGAGACACATTGTTTTGCTCCTTCCTACACACCAATGCTATATTGGTTCCCTTTCCCAAATCCTCAATTCTCCTGGCTAGATTGTTCCTTCCATTCTCATCCACCACCCCCAATGCCACAATCGCCTCCAATAATTTATCTCCGACATCCCTTTTGAGAAAATCCCATTGTCTATTATTATTCCTATATATGTCTGACTCCTCTTGTTGATTACCATAACACATGGAAGAGGCACCCAAACTACTGTCTTCACCAATTCTGCCCTGCTGCACAACAGTATTTGTCTTAAGCCTATCACAAACCGCAACATTATCTTTCCTACCGCCAGCCTTGCCGCTACAAGGCTTCTTGCCCACTTCATCCATATATCTGTACCTTATTTTCTTCCTTAATGTAGTACAGCCCCCACATTCTATTGTGCAACTGACATTGGATTGGGATGCCCCAGAATGATTCTCCTCGCTGGCCACAAAAACTGGCAGCAAAACAGTCCCAGCAAAAGCCTCAGAGCCTGCCACTTTATTCTGCTCCAGCATTGTCCCAGCAGATCCAGCATCCCTATTGTCCAGCATCCCTATTGTCCCAGCAGAACCAGCATCCCTATTGTCCAACCCCAGAACAGCGGAACCGAGAGCTGGTTCGATCCCCCTCAAACTGTGTGAAACAGAATCGCTTCGCTCAAGAAAAGCGCCCCCTCCATTCAAAATTCCACGATTTGAAGACTGGGAACCGCCTCTGACCTTGTCAATGGCATTATCAAAAATCCCACGTACAACAAGATTGTCTTCCAGAGGAGCCTTCTTGACCGCCGGCATTTGCTCGTTTGATTTCCTCACTGTATCGGACCGTAACCCTCCATCAACTTTAACATTATCCACTTCCATATTCTTCTTAGAAAACTGTTCAATGCTGTCCGAACTACTCCCAGCCTTATCATCATGATCGCTCCACCACTCCGCTACTGAGTCAGAAGAACTGCTATCGCGCGATGAAACAGCCGGTGCCTTAGCAGAAACTCTAAACAGCCCCTGTGCGTCTTCTCTTATGAATAATTTGAAAACCAGTCCATCAAGATTAATAGAAACATAATCAGGAAACAGACACCCAATAGGCACATTAATCATAATTCTCGCAACGTCAAACGCCTCTCCTTTAGCCGTGGATTCATCAATGCATATGAATCTCCCCCATCGTTCCGCCAACGCCGTAAAAAAATCAGAACTCCAAGCATGGAGAGGTATCCCGTAAATCCGTATCCAAACGTCTCTATGCTGATCCACCGCCTCAGGTTCCCATTTTTTGATCTCCGAAAACCAAGTCTTCCACCACACCTCTCCTTCACCTATGAGGTCTTCAATAAATCCCTCCTCATTTTCTTCTAACAGACACCAATTGCTACCCATAGGGGACACTTTAACAGTGAATACTCCTTCCATTTCGAATTGAGTTTGAATGACATGAGCCGAACCCGGAATACGGACTTTGCCCACAAAAGCTCTCTCCAACCTGCCTCTTAAAGCTTCCGAGGATTGATGCACCAGCATGATTTCCGCCACTTTCGAAACGTTATCCTCTTGTCTCCCTCCCACTGCCTCAGCATAAGATTGACCCATCCTAAACTCAGACCTTGGGTTACCATTTCTGCCAGGATGAAACCTGTTTTGTGGAGCCCCAGACTTGCCCAACACAGACTCCCCATGAACCTTTACTCTCCTGAAAGAAGCCCTGTTGAACCTTGGCAAATTGACGTGTATTTTTTTACCACCTATAATGATATTGTCCAGACGCACAGCTAAGAGTCTACCATCGGTTACCTCCACAAACCGAGCAAATCCAAACCGTTTCCCAAAAGAATTCCTCTTCGGTGAAATCGCCAACTCCACCACCGAACCATAACACCCAAAGAGCTGAAACAGATCCTTAGCTGTTGACCCTTCTGGGAACTCCGACACGAACAAAGAGGTAACTTCCCCTAGCGAAGCTGACGGATTGCGATTACGCCCACCAAAAGGAAAAGTGTCCCATTTCGGAACGAAACGTTTCTTATAGAAAACATCTGTCCAGCCACCGCGATTCATCGAGAACAAACGGGCAAAGATACACACAAAACGGAAACAGAAATGAAGAAAGGAAGAAAAGGAGCCGGTACCGCCACAGAGAGAAAAAAAACCACCGCAGAAAGAAAGAAAGAAAAGCGAGAGTGGAGCTTCTCAAGACCAAATCAGAGCTATAACAACCCAACCCCTCAACAAGGTCCCTGACCCTAAGGCCAGGAGTTTAAACCAAAATTGAAGAGAAGATGCTTAACCTTAACCTGCCTCTAGAAACCCACCGCAAGAAAACAACGATAGCCTATGGCGCTGCACCGGCGGCCGCCCTACACCGGCTACTGAAGCGGACCATTCGCGTGAGAGATGTTGTTAGATAAAAAAAAACACACATTTATTATTAATGTTATATGTTATTTTTATTACTATTATTTCAAATTATTTATTATTTAATAATAATAATATATTAGTATTATTATTATTAATGTTTATTTAAAAAAATTTTAAGTAAAAAATTCTACACATTTATTTATTAGATCAAAATATTGTATTAATTATTTGTGTGAGCAATAATGAAAAGGAGAATACAAAGTCATTTTTTCCTGTAATGAGTCTTGTAAGACTGATTTCAAAGATTGCATTAATGTTTCTAATCTAATATGGTCATTATTTAAGATTTTTTAAATATTTTTTGCTTTATTCCAAACGGGTGCATTAATGTTACTAATAAGATATAATCATTATTAGATTTTCTAAATATTTTTTTTTCTTTTATTCCAAGGAGCCGCATTTTTTATCTCTTTGTTTCACTTAAACCATTGAGGCATTTGAATTTATTATGTTAATTTATTTAAACAGTTGTCGCCCTTAGTAATGATACACATTTTATTTTTATTGTTGTTATTTCAAATAAAAATAAGACTGGTGTCCGAGAATATAAAATAATAATAGGTTCGAATTAATCTAATTAAACAATTATTTTCAATTTTGTGAGATAAATATGTTATTAATAACTTTTTTTATTTAATGGGTTGGACTTAAAAATGGAATTTAATGTTAAGAGTCTTTTTTACAATTTTTGGTTAAAGAGTAATTTTCTCTTATTTTAAATATAATATTATTAAAAGATTAATAAATAAAATAAATCTATTTTATTTATTGACCATTGTTGTTTTAAGTTTTTCAATAATTGTTATTTGTCTAAGATTTGTCAGAGATGGTTATAAAACTTAACTATGTTTAAATTTATTTTTATTAGATGATAAAATCATATAATATCAATAGAATTCATACATTTACAATACAAAAGAATTTAAAAATTATAGGTATGTCTGACGGGCCGAACCTATTTTTTTGACGGGCCGACAAAATATTTACTTAAATTGATCAGATATTAAGGATGATGCACTTTTACAATGGCAGCCAATGACATTGACAACCATGCATCCCGCCAAGTCATACTGTAAATTTTAAAATACTTTTATGATTTGACACTTTAAAATATTCTAATTGAATGTCTGTGTAATATTTCTTTATACTGACGATGCACTACCATTAAATCATGAAATCAAATCAATTATTAAACAAATATGTTTTTTTTGGTGTATAATATGTTTTATTTTATAATAATGTTAATAGAAATTATAAAATTAAAATTATTAACAATTATAAAAATTATAGGCATGCCTGACGGGGCAAACCTATTTTTCCACCATATATTTAATTTAATAGCAATTATCAAATTTATGTATATCCTAACAACTACTACAACTTGATAAATTAAATTAATATTTACAATTTGATAAATTAAATTAATATTTATTATAGGATAATTAACATTGAAATATTTTTTCTGTTAATTCGTATAAATTTATATATATATATATATATATATATATATATATATATATATATATATATATATATTTTAACCATAACTATAAAATATTTATTTAATATTTATATCGACTTTACGCGACCCGTACGAATGCACGGGTCCTTTGCTAGTTTATTCTGAAAATGCAGTTCCGGTAAAAAACCATAAATGTATTTTTCGTTTTTAATAAAAGGCATGACCCAAATGTATTTCTCGAATAGATGTTAATTTATATGTTAAGTAACATTTTGTTAATTTATAATTAGTTAGTTAATAATATAATTGTTAACTAACATTTTCGGTTTTAAAAAAGGCGCGTATCACAAATATACTTTCAGTTTTTAAGGGGTATTTTAGGAATTGCATGAGTTTTTTTTCACCATTAGGTGAAATAAGAAAATCCCAAAATTAATTTGGTTTCATTCGTTATGAATCGGTGCTCTTGTTGGACTGTTAAGTATACCCACCGACTAGGAATAGAAATAGGGCAAATCAACTAACAGGAACCTATGACCTAGCATACATAGGCTCAGGTCATACTAGACTAGACTTTTTTTGGGAATTGCTTTTCTTAGCCTAAGTGGTAGAGAAGCATCGTAAGAAAATTAAAAAATGACAATACAAATTTGAAAATGTATTTTCAGACACACCAATTTCACGCCGAACATGCATAAATGAGTAACCTCTATTATTGCCTAAAATTGATTTGAAGATGCAATTTTGTATTAACCCTATGCACACTCCATGCATTCCTAACCGAGTCACAGTCATTTTGCTTTAAATTGATCTGGAGATGCATCTCCGTAGCAGGTTACGAAGATGAACTTCCATATTACTATGTGCAACCCATGCATTCAAAATCGAGACGCTCATTTTGGCTTAAATTGATTTGGAGAAGCATCTCCATAGTCATCTATAGATATGCACTTTCTTATTCACCTTAGACACTAAATCTTGACTTTTTTTATTGAAATACACTGATGTAATAGATCTTGTATTATAACTATACTATCATAATAATATTTTTTATAAATTAAACCATACACTTAATGCACAAGATGAAAATGTCATATATGAGTAAAATCAACCCATAATACACTCAAAGTAACAAAGTAACAAATGATAATAATATCCATAATTTCTAATACAAATACTACACAATGCTAATTAATATTGCACTACTGCGTATGTTGGACCCCCCTTATTCTTACGCTGCCTCATGTACTGCATTTTCGTCCGTGCCTTAGCAAGAATGACAACTACAATGTCTTTCTCAGGAGAGCCTTCCGGAAAGAATCTCATGTCTATACCCGCTTGCGCAAGATTCATAATACATCTATATCTAGACAACACATCAACAACATAATCTATCCTTACCTATTGCTCCTCTAATATCTCCTGATGAGCTAACCTAGATAGATCTTCCGGTGCATATGATATTACATAAGACTGAAACTCTGAAATATAACTAAATGTAGCAGAATGCACAAGAGAAATGCTAGCAACACTCTCTTTTAAACACTCTCTCAAACACTTTCTCTCTTATTGGTTGAAACATGTGTGGGTCCTACTACTTTATGTGGGACTTATTTTCAAAGTGAGAGGCCCACACCTGTATCAACCAATAAAAAAGCAAGTATTTGAGAGAGTGTTCAAAAGAGAGTGTTGCTAGGACTCCTCGAATGCACAATATCCCGTCGCTAGGAGCTAATGTATATTGTGCCTCGGTCTATTCTCACTCCTACCGCCTGCCCAAATGAAACAAGTATTCTACATGATTTCATAGCAAAATGAGATTCAATGAAGAAATAGGTTGTATTGAATTTGTTGAGAATTATCATTTAAAATACTTAATATAAGAATAAAAATGTATTTTCTTTCAGCAACCACTAACCAATATGAGTTCTCTAATCAACCACTATTTGATATGTTCTTAAGTACGTATCTGTTAGTGATGCAAGCACTTACGACGACAACGACACCAATTATGAAGAAACTAAAAAAATAAAGATTCTTTCCAAAATGAAAGTATAGTAATACTTAATACTAGTGGGGGGTCACATGGTGCTATAGTTAAGTCTGACTATTACTCTGTCAGATGTAGCAAATAACAAAACAAATTCAACTTTTTTTTTTTTTTTTTTAATTTGACTTGTTGAACAAACCAAATGACTCCATGAAAATCACCTTCTACAAAAGGGCTAGTCTTGAATTATGAAAACATAAGCTAAGATGGCAGAGGTGAAACTGTATGGATTTTGGTATAGTCCTTTTACTATTAGGGTTATATGGGCACTAAATCTGAAGGGTATACCATATGAGCACATAGAAGAAGATCGTTTCAATAAGAGTCCTCAACTTCTTCAATATAACCCTGTATACAAACAGACTCCAGTGCTAGTTCATGATGGAAAACCCTTATGCGAGTCCATGCTCATTGTCGAATACATTGATGAAATCTGGCCACAGAATCCATTGCTTCCAGCTGATCCCTATGACAAAGCTCAAGCCCGGTTTTGGATTAAATATGCTGATGACATGGTACCATTTTTTAAACCTTAATCATCATATATATGTATACTTGCACATATATGTTGTAACTGTTCCGTCTTGATTCAAACTAACAATAATATTTTGATTGATATTTAAAGTTTCCAGGAATTGAGGCGCACTATCGTAGCAGAAGTGATGAAGATCGAGAGAAAGCAAAAGAGATTATATGGGAGAGACTTGGAGTTGTTGAGGATCAGTGTCTGGGAGATGAGAAGAAATTCTATGGGGGAGACACCTTTAACATTGTAGACATAGCTCTTGGATCTTTTGTCCAAGTTATTGAGGTTCAAGAGGATATGTTTGAAGTGAAGATCTTGCAAAGTGAGAGGTTCCCACGCTTGAAGTTATGGTTTAATAATTTCAAGGATGTCCAAATCATTAAAGAAAACACCCCTGGTCAAGAGGAACTGATAGGTTTTTTAAAGCCTCTTATTGAAAAAATGTTGCAAAGGAAATGATGGCTTCTTGAAATGATATACTATCATCATGGATCATCTCGTCATCATGTGTATTCCTTTATGTTGTCTGGTTTCATTTGTTTTAATATTAAGAGTATGTACGTCAAGTTTAATAAAGTTATGGTTTACTTATTTACTACCTTATACTTTGGTTTGTATTTGGTGGAAGAATATTTAATAATTAAATATATAATATGATTTATATGAAGAAGTATGATGAAACAGTGATATTTAAATAATATGAAGAGGTGTTGTTTAAATAATATGAAGGGGGAGTTCAAAAGATTCTATTTTGCTCTCTCAATCCTAGTCGTCGTCATTTTTCTTCTTCTTTATCTCTTAGAGAGAGGGGTGATTTAGAATCGATTTTGATCCAAAATACCCCCTCCAAATCGTTTTTGTTTTTCTATTAATTAAATAAGTGATTTTCACATATATTTAGTATTTTTTTTAATTGTGACTTCGTCATCTTATTGCGTCGTTGTTTGTTTTGATTTTCCATCTTTGTGCGGTATATTTTTTTTTTCCGTCTTTGTGTGGTGTTCATTTGTTACAGGTTGAAAGATGAGTTTCAGTCTAGTGCAGATCCAATCTATGACCTTGGTGCCATTATCATTATAGATCCGGAGGCATGAATATTTCGGACATTTTAATATATCCATAGTTATATTCGTAGGCATATGCAATTTGCCGTTTTATGCTATTAACATGAATGAGTTTATTTGCAGATTCATCCTTTTTGTTTTTGGCAATTTTTAATTTGTATTGCAACAATGTACTCTATCAATTGAAATGAATGAATATTTTTTTAGTAAAAAAAAAAATGAAGGAGTGTTATTCAAATATCACGTGAATCGATGTTATTTAATAAAGTGAAAAAGTGTTATTTGGGGTATGAATAACATCTATAAATACTGATGATTTGATTGGAGTAAAACACAATAATTGAACAAAGGATTTTAATCCTTCCATAATAGTTTATCTATCAAATAGCCATCAAGAAAGGGTTTTGAGAAAGAACGAATAGGAAAGGGATATATTAGGTATCAATGAATTATGTCACAGAGAAAAAATAGAGATTAAGCTATTGATTAACTTAACTCAAAAAGCAAGAGTCGCCACTGAACTATATTGTTTCTAAAGGAAAGGGAAAATATCGATAAAATCCAACGTAAAAATAAAGCAAAAGAGAGATCTGGATACGGGGGTTGGTTATACAAGGGGAATGTATTAGCATCCTCTAACATCTATGATACTCCATAGGAACCTCTTGAAAATCTGTGTTATGATAAAACCAAGTTGTTTGCAAAAAGATTGAGGTGATGAGAAAAGAAGTATTTTATTAGTTTTTATTCTCGCCAAGACTTCAAGAGTCTTGTGCCTACGTATTCTCCATGTGCAATGAAGAAATTAGAGCCTTGTAGTTCATGGTAAAAATAACCATGAAAGTTTGTTGATTGATTTTAAATGGAAAAGACATTTCGTCGTATTCAGGTGAAAAACACAACTTACTACCCAGAAGTATGAGAAATTGAGCATTTGCATCATCTTGATATGAAGAACTTTTACTTAGACTTTCTCACAAGCACATCTCAACATTCAAGCGGAAAATGTCAATCACTTCACTACACCTTATAGAAGTATAGAGGTTTGCATCACTTCAAGAATAGACTAATGTCATTCCTTTGAGAAAAGGTATTCAAAAAAATGCACAAAAGCATAAAAAGAAGTTTGACGAGGTTTGTCTTTTTTTAGATATTTTTGAAAAGAGCTTGAATATGTTTAAATGTCTTAGTATTTATTAAGAAAAATATTTTCAGGATCACTTGACAAAGTCAAGGTTTATTGTGAAAATATTTGAAGCTTAAAATAAAAAGTTTTGAAAATAGGGAGGAATTTTAAAAATTGAAGAAGTGGGTAGGAGATGAAGAGACTATCTTAAAGCATAAAGATAAATGACATGAAATAAAAGGTCTCATTGTAAGGTAGCCCAAGAGAAAAGCTTTGTGTGTGCAAGTGTATTAACCACAAGATGGAGCAAGCATTTGACATTGGTTAAAATGAGCGTTCATTTCCCTTTGAATTAAGCCACAAGATAAGCAAAGTAAGCAAGAAATCACATGAGCAGATGAATCCTTAAGCAAGCAATGAGAGCATATGAACATCACAAGCATCAGATGAATATCAAAATCACATTGTAACTGAGGAAATCCCAAGTCTTCAAACAAAGATCACAAGTTTCTCAGAACAAAGTTAAATCTTGAATTGAAATCTAAAGGTCCAAATGAATCTCAAAGTCTCAGATACAACATATCCAAGCAAGGGAAAAAACTAAGTTCTAAGGTCTAAAGTCCTAAATATACTCCTCAAGTAAGGGATAGTAACATCAAGTCCACAAGATTAGAAAGAAGTTTTTAAGGGTTTTATCCATTTTATAATGTTTTTGGTCTTTTTGGAGTAATAAAACTATAGAAGCAAAAAGAAGAAGCATAAAGTAAAAGGCAAAATAAAATGGAATATAAATGATGTTGTGAAAATAATGTCGGAATAACAAAGCATAATTTGTTTCTTTATCGGCAAGAAACACACAAGGTAGAAAAGAGGGAAGCAAGAAGAACACAACTAATTGATTATAAACGGTTATTCTTTACTTTCTCTTTTAAACAAGATTACAAGCGTTACAGAATAACAAATAACCTCTCTCACCCTAATTAGGAATTGAAGTATGCAATGATGAGAGACTAGTATGCTATTTATAAGAAAACCAACACACTAAACAAATGAGATTTTACACACATATCCATTACAGAATCTAACTTAGAAAACAAGTTAACCTAAACAATCAGACATAACAAACAGACCCAATTCGACATGCTAACAATCCTAGCATACTTCGACAGCAAAATCAAGAGTGCACATAAGAGGGAGGTGAATTAGGACTTTGAAAATTTGTCAATTTTTAGAAACAAGTTGTTCTTATTTTTTTGGTTTGGTGCAAGAGTTTAGAAATGTGTTACTTTCTTTTTTGGTTTATGATTTGTGATGAAAACGATAAATGCAAAAAAGTAAAGAACACGGTGATGTATTCTGGTTTCCCTCATAATTTGAGAGTGCTCTAGTCCCCTTTCAACATAAAAGAGATTTCACTATTGTTAGATATTTGTACAAGCCCTATACCAAGACTTCTTCTACAATCTTCTAACAACAACACCACCAAGAACAATCCTCTTGAATCAACCAAGTTGAAATGAGAACAATACTCTCACTTTCAACCTCTTGCTTCCAACAATCCTGGACAGCAAGGAAAATAAAACCAAGTAATCTTAATTTCAACAATCCTGGAAAATAAGATATGAACACAACAAGATTTTTTAAGAATATGAAATTTGTAGAATAATTATCACTTTGAGTGATGTATCAATATAATTGATCTTCCCTTCAAACAAGTAACTTATAATGATAGAATATAGTGCTCAAGTGTTTGTAAATATTATATGATTTTTTTTGGACTGATATGGAAATACATGCATAAAAATTCTTTGTGAAAGTTCAAGAACACAAACACTTGTTTTGAAACTTGAATGATAAAAATGATGTTAAATTTATATTAAAGAGGTTAGGTTTTCAAATCTAAAAATGTATAGTTTATATAGTGCCTTAACACCCTTTTGAAAGTGTACAAATCATTGAAACAATGCAATTTTTAAAAGGTGTTATTGTGAAAACGTTCATATTTGAAAACAGAAAAAAATGGCTCTGTCGACTCAGGAAATTGATTTCCATATATGAGTAATCGATTTCCTTTGAAAAGTTGCAATTGAAAATTCAAATTTTTGTGACGGAAATCGATTTCCAAAAATGGGGTAATCAATTTCCATGCCTAAAAAATGATTTCCTGAAAAGACATGCTTGCTAAAAAATGAAGGGGAAATCGATTTCCACTATTAGGGTAATCGATTTCCTGAAGTAAAAAATGACAAATTATTTTGTCTTGAAGCCAAAAACAGTTTTGACACTTAACCAAATGGATCATGGATCAAGCATGCAAGTGAATATTTGGAGTATTTTTTAGCACTAAGTTATCAATATATATTGCATGCTTGTACCTTAATCAATCAAGATCCATGCTAGTCTTCAAAGTAAAAGTCTTGAATAATTTGATGCTAGCTTTCACACATGATGAGTCTTGAATACTTGAATTGATAAAATGTACTTGAAGCTTTTTCCATACTTTTTGACATGATCATTTTGTTTGTACTTTGTCTTCATCAAAACACATTGAATGAAGAGTCTTGACTTCACATTGACTACAACATGAGAACAGACTTTGACGACATGTTATCATAATGTTGAATTCTCAAACCATGAAGCTACCTTTCAACCATACTAGCTTTCTTCATGCAACTTTATCAACGACATACAGTGGAAAAACTTGCAACTTGGCAATGTCTTGGTGATCATATCAGTAGCATTGTGATTTGTTGAAACCTTCAGCACTTGGACTTCTCCATGCTCAATTACCCCTCTACCGAATTTTAGCCTCACATTGATGTGTTTGTTTCGTTCATGATAGGATGAATTCTTTGACAGTTGTATAGCATTTTGACTATCACATTTAACAATGATAATTTGAACTTGAAGTTTCATCTCCTTAGCAAAACCTTCAAGCCACAATGCTTCTTTTACAGCTTTAGTGAGGGCGATATATTTTGCTTCAGTGGTTGATAAGGCAAAAGCATTCTGAAGTGTCGCTTTCCAACTGATTGTTGTGCCAAACATAGTAAAAACATATCCAAAAATAGATTTTCTGGAATCCATACAACCTGCATAATTAGAGTCGACATACCCTTCAATTAGTGCTTTTATATCTTTAACACAAGCTCCGCCAAAAATTAGGACTTTGTTCACATACCCATTTATGTACCTTAGAACCCACTTCATTTCTTACAAGTGAGCCTTTCCAGGATTCACCATGTACCTGCTTACAAGACTTACTGCATATATTGTGTCGGGTCTATTACAGACCATCACTTACATAAAATAAACCTAATATGTTAGCATATGGGATGCTATTCATATAAGCTCTTTCGACCTCAATACTGGGACACTGATCTATACTCAGCTTGAATCGAAGGTTTGTTTAAGTCACCACAAGCTTTGAATTCGACATACCAAACTTGTCGAGAATCTCTTGTAGGTATGTCTCTCAAGATAAGCATAATTTTGACTGTTTTCTATCTCTTCGGATGTAAATCCAGAGAATCCTGGATGCAGCTCTCAGACCCTTCATTTTGAACTCCTTATTGAGTTCAACCTTCACCTTCATCACATCCTCGACATTATTGCTTGCTTTGATAATATCATCCACATAAAGCATCAAAATAACAAATAAATTTCTAGGTCAAAATCTTAAGTAAACACAGTGGTCGAACTGACTTATAATGAAACCTATGTGTGTCATGAACTTACTGAATCTCCTATTTCATTGTCGAGGAGATAGTTTCAGTCCGTATAAAGATCTATTGAGTTTGCACACATAATTTTCCTTTCCCTTTTCTATATACCCTTCAGGTTGTCTCATTGAGATTGTTTAATTTATATCACCAAACAACAATGCAATTTTCACATCCATCTATTCAAGTTCTAGTTCGAACTTCGCCACCATAGCTAACAACATTCTGATGGGATCTATGTTTTACAATAGGTGAGAACACATCATTAAAGTCGACCCCTTATTTATGAGTGAACCCCCTTGCGACCAATCTTGCCTTTTATCTTTTCGACATCAATCCTTTGATTCCCTCCTTAACCTTGAAAATCCACTTACAACTGACTAACCTGACCCCTTTAGGTTTCCCGATCAGCTTCCAAGTGTTATTATCATGAAGAGATTCCATCACATTATTCATGAATTTCATCCATTTAGTCTTATTTTGACTCCTCATAACTTCCTTATAGTCTCTAGGTTCTTCATCTAGAACCTCACATGCACAGATTAAGGCATAAGCTATGAGATCTGCATACTCAAATCTCCGAGGTGGTTTGATGATTCAACCAATAAATAGAACATGGGGCCTACTATGATGCCAACTGAAATTCTGGCACTTGCAATACATGCCAATATTGATGTTGCAACATCAAAACATAATATCAAGACAGATGTTACAACATCTGTTGACAGACAAAACCAATACATCAAAACTGTAACTTATGCAGAAATAAATTGCAGAATAAAAAATAAAACAATCAATTGCTAACCCAGTTCGGTGCAACGTCACCTACTCTAGGGGCTACCAAGCCAGGAAGGAAACCCACTATGATAATATTAGTTCAAATCCTAAACAATACTAGCTTACAACTTCTCGCTTAATCACTACCTTGTGCGACTTCTACCTAGAACCCTTCAGATATGAGATCCCCCTCTCATTTCCTACAACCAATCACCTCAGTGATAAAAACAGTCACAACCCGTGACAATAACCGAAACAGAAGATTACACTTCCAATATAGAAACAACTCAAATTTGCTTAAAAGCTTTTACTGAGAGCAGTACTCAACTTTGTGCTTAAAAACTTCAAGAGTGGGAACAATAACTTGACAAACAATCAAGTAACATTCAGTCTATCTCATTGTATCAAAAGATACATGGGTGACATACTAAAACACAAGAAACTCTTAAAATCTAAGACTCTAAACTTCCCTTAATTTTACAATTGTCAAAGCTTGATTACATTAGATTTAGGTTTCTCTTGAAATACTACTCTGCAATCCATGGACTTTGAAATCTTAATATTACTTGATCCACAAGTTGAGGGTTGCACCAATTATGCAGAAAAATATCCTTAAATCTTGGAACTAAACATTATGTTTCCTAAATTGTCTCAACATCCAAATTTAGAAACTTATGTACAAGTGAAGATCAAATCACTTGTTCTAGATTAAATCTTCTTGACTTGCGAAAATAAGTGAGATATATCCAAAAGGAGTCTCACAAAATCAAATCAAATTTGTCAAGAGATAAAACAACATGTACTAATGTTATGGTACAACATTTATCATAACATCTATCTTCAATGAACCTGACCAACATGTTAGGACATCTTCCATAACATCTTGTTGTGAATCATATTTTAGCGAGATTGTTGTCAATCCTAAAACCATGATAATAACAAATACAGTCAAAATAACAAAGTAACAAACGATAATAATATCCATAATATACAATACAAATACTACACTACCGCGTATGTTGGAAACCCCCCCCCCATGTTCTTACGCTTCATCCTGTATTGCAATGTCGTCCATGTCTCAGCAAGAATGTCAACTACAATGTCTCTCCTACGAGAGCCTTCCAGAAAGACTCCCTTGTCTATACCCGCTTGCGCAAGATCCATAATACGTCAATATTTAGACCACCCATCAACAACATGATTTGCCCTAATATGTTGCTCCTCTAATTTTTCCTGATGACCTGTCCTAAGTGGATCTCCCCATACATATGGTGTTACATAAGAATGTAAAATTCTATAATATAGCTGGACGTAGCCGAATGCACAACGTCTCGTTGCAAGGAGCTAGTGTATATAGTGCTTCAGCCTATTCTCACTTCTACCGCCAACTCAAATGAGTCGAATGCACGACGTCTCGTTGCAAGGAGCTAGTGTATATAGTGCTTCAGCCTATTCTCACTTCTACCGCCAACTCAAATGAGTCGAATGCACAACGTCTCGTTGCAAGGAGCTAGTGTATATAGTGCTTCAGCCTATTCTCACTTCTACCGCCAACTCAAATGAGTCGAATGCACAACGTCTCGTTGCAAGGAGCTAGTGTATATTGTGCTTCATCCTATTCTCACTTCTACCGCCAACTCAAATGAGTCGAATGCACAACGTCTCGTTGCAAGGAGCTAGTGTATATAGTGCTTCAGCATATTCTCACTTCTACCACCAACTCAAATGAGTCGAATGCACAACGTCTCGTTGTAAGGAGCTAGTGTATATTGTGCTTTAGCCTATTCTCACTTCTACCGCCAACTCAAATGAGTCGAATGCACAACGTCTCGTTGCAAGGAGCTAGTGTATATAGTGCTTCAACCTATTCTCACTTCTACCGCCAACTCAAATGAGTCGAATGCACAGGGCCGGCCCAAGGGCCAAGCTGCTCAAGCTAGGGCTTTAGGCCTCAAAAATTTAGGCTTAAAAGAGGCCTCAAAAATTTAGGCTTAAAAGAGGCCTCAAATTTTTTTATTTAAGTATAAAAATATATAATGACATTTCAATTACATATATTATTCTAGTTGAATTGGTAAAATATATGTCTCTTTTTCTTTTGGTCTTTAGTCAACTCTTAACAACCACAAAATTAATATTTTGAAATACATTTTAAAGGTCTCACTTTAAAATTTGCTTTAGGCCTCTAAACGGGTTGGGTCGGCCCTGCGAATGCATAACATCTCGTTACAAGGAGCTAGTTTATATTGTGCTTTCGCCTTTTCTCACTTCTACCGCCAACTCAAATTAAACAAGTATCCTACATAATTTCATAGGAAAATGAGATTCAATGAAGACATAGATTGTATAGAATTTGTTGAGAAATATAATTTAAAATACTTCATATAAGAATAAAAATGTATTTTCTTTCCGCAACCACTAACAACCGATACATAAAAAAAAGGAGATATAAGAATTGCATAAGTTTTTACCCTTAAAACAAAATGTGATTGGTTACATACTTTATATACATATATAATATGACGATATAAAAGTCTCCTTATAACATAGGATACGAAACCAATACGAATTCTCTAATCAACCACTATTGGATGTGTTCTTAAGTACTTATCTGTTGGTGATGCATGCACTTACGACACCAATTATGAAGATACTAAAAAATAATTATTCTTACCAATATGAAAATATAGTAATACTAGTGGGGGGTCACATGGTACTAGTTCAGTCTGACTATTACTCAGTCAGATGTAGCAAATAACAAAACAGATTCTTCTTTCTTTTTTTAATTTGACTTGCTGAACAAACCAAATGACTCCATGAAAATCACCTTCTACAAAAGGGCTAGTCTTGAATTATGAAAACATAAGCTAAGATATGGCAGAGGTGAAACTGCATGGATTTTGGTATAGTCCTTTTACTATTAGGGTTATATGGGCACTAAATCTGAAGGGTATACCATATGAGCACATAGAAGAAGATCGTTTCAATAAGAGTCCTCAACTTCTTCAATATAATCCTGTATACAAAAAGACTCCAGTGCTAGTTCATGATGGAAAACCCATATGTGAGTCCATGCTCATTGTTGAATACATTGATGAGATATGGCCACAGAATTCATTGCTTCCTGCTGATCCCTATGACAGAGCTCAAGCCCGGTTTTGGGTTAAATATGTTGATGATATGGTACCACTTTTCAATGCTTAATCATCATATTTGTATATACTTGCACAATACATGTTCATCTTGATTCATACTAACAATAATCTCTTGATGAATATTTAAAGTTTCCAGGAATTGTGGCGCACCATCGTAGCAGAAGCGATGAAGACCGAGAGAAGGCAAGAGAGATTATATGGGAGAGACTTGGAGTTATTGAGGATCAGTGTCTGGGAGATAAGAAGAAATTCTATGGTGGAGATGCCATTAACATTGTAGACATAGCTCTTGCATCTTTTGTCAAATTTATTGAGGTTCAAGAGGGTATGTTTGAAGTGAAGATCTTGCAAAGTGAGAGGTTCCCTCGCTTGAATTTATGGTTTAATAATTTCAAGGATGTTCCAATCATAAAAGAAAATAGTCCTAGTAAAGAGGAACTGGTGGCTTGTTTAAAGCCTCTTATTGAAAAAATATTAGCAAAGGAAAGGATGGCTTCTTGAAATCATATATCATGGGTCATATCGTCATGTGTATTCCTTTATATTGTCTGGTTTCTTTTGTTTTAATATTTAGAGTATGTACGTCAAGTCTAATAAAGTTATGGTTTAGTTTTTTTTTTTTTTTTTGATAATCAAAGAAGGTATTATAAAAAAGCACAAGGGGTGCTAACCCATGGTTACAAAAGAAAGAGGCCTAAACCACTCCCAAAAACACAAAAAAAGAAGCCTCCAACCACACCCAACTAGCAAGAGAAACACCTAGACGGATTCGCACACCAATCCACCCATTTAATGGATTCTCTACCAATATAAGAACATAAAAACCATTCCCACGCTACTAGTTTCATCAACCCAAATGCATCAAAATTTTGCATCAAAACATTATTAAAGGAAATCTCATTCCTACACTTCCAAACCCCCCAACAAAAAGCTAACCCAAAAAGCCAACTACTAGCCATCTTAAAATTTACTCTACAAAAAAACTCCAAGGAACAAAGGCGGTTAAAAAGATTACCCGAAAAATTTGCTTCATCAATCCGGAGCCAATCACAAAACTTTTTCCACCAAAGACAAGAAACCGGGCACAAGACGAAGAGATGCTCAACATTTTCCTCTTCCAACCCACAAAGCGGACACAACAAAAGAGACGGATCCACCAAAATCTTCCGCTTCACCAAATTGTCCTTCGACGGAATTCTATTTAATAAAAGTCTCCAACCAAAAATTAAGACTTTACTAGGCACTTTTGATTGCCAAAGGCCATCTAAAGCCTTCAAAATAGAAACATCAATAGGAGGGCTCCTACCATTTCCTTCCAAAATCATAAGATAAGCATTCTTCACCGAAAACCCCGATGAATGTCTCCACCAAATGAAAGTATCATCCACTCCAACTTTTGGAACATGAGCACCTAAAAAAGAAATTAAAGAATCAACATTTTCAACTTCCGTTTCCCTTCTAAAGGCTTCCATAAAATTGATGCGCCAAGCCCACGCTCCGGAAATCCAAAAACCATTATCACTCACTTTTGAGCAATAAGGATCGGCAAAGCGAAAAAGAGACGGAAAACGATCACAAAGGGGAATACCACCCACCCACCTATCGCGCCAAAAATCTATAGAATCGCCATTACCAAGTTTGCAAAGAATAGAGGGAACAAACCAATTCTCCAACGGACCTTCCCCACCCGAACCAACCAAGCAAATATCCTTCCACCAAAGGGAGACTTTATTTCTTTTATGAATCACCGAATCGGAAAGCAAACTCCTAATTAAATCGCCATACCTGCAAGAAAGAATGTTAGTCCATAAAAGATTTTTTTCGTTCAACATCCTCCATCTCCACTTACTAAGTAACGCCACATTAAACTTCCCACAATGCTTCACTCCTAAACCTCCCTCCTTCTTAGAACGACAAACCGTATTCCAACCAATCCAACTCACCTTCCTCTCCCCTTCCACACCACCCCAAAGAAAGCACCTTTGAATCTTAATGATCTCCTTGATAACCACTTTCGGAGCTTTATAAAAGGAGAAAAGATAAATGGGAATACTAGACAACACCGAATTCAAAAGAACAACTCTACCACCAATAGAAAGATGCTTATATCTCCACGAAGCCAATCTTCTCCGCAACTTAGAGACAATCGGTTTCCACATCTCTTTCCTTCTATGATTAACACCTACCGGAATCCCAAGAAAAGTAAAGGAAGTGGAACCCACATCACAATTGAGAAAAGTAGACGCCGCTTGAACTAAATCCGCCTCCAAGTTCACCCCCACCAACCGGCTCTTAGATAAATTCACACGGAGACCGGACACTAATTCAAAACCTCTAAGAATGGCCTTAATACTCCAAAGATTTTTCCACGATCCATCCCCTATTAAAAGCGTATCATCCGCGAATTGAAGAATATCAAAATGCAAATTATTACCAACTTTGAAACCACCATACTCCCCCAAAGACGAAGCCTTTTTTATCAAAGCCGTCAACCCCTCCGCTACTAAAAGAAAAAGGAAAGGAGAAAGAGGATCCCCTTGCCGAAGACCTCTAGAAACGCTAAAATCTTTAGTCGGACTACCATTGATTAAAAGCGACATTGAACTATTAAACACCAAAGCTTCCATCCAACTCATCCACCTACCACCAAACCCCATTTTTCTCAACAAAAAACGCAAATAATCCCACGAAACACAATCATATGCCTTCTCAAAATCAACTTTCACCAACATACACTCCATATTGTTCCTTTTGGCCAAATCTAAAATTTCATTAACCACCACCACACCATCCAACATATTCCTTCTCGCCACAAAAGCCGATTGACAATCCGAAACTAACTTTCCAATCACCTTCTTCAATCTATTGGCAAGCACCTTTGCCAAAATCCGATACAAACTACCAATTAAACATATAGGTCTAAACTCATCCAAACAACTTGGATTTTCCACCTTAGGAATAAGAGCAAGAAAAGAAGCTGTAATTGCTTTTGGGAGAGTAGCAAAAGCAAAGAACTCAGACACACAATCCATAATATCATTCTTTAAGAACGGCCAACACACCTTATAAAAACCCATATTAAAACCATCCGGCCCCGGATTGATTACTACCTTATACTTTGGTTTGTATTTGGTGGAAGAATATTTAATAATTAAATATATAATATGATTTATATGAAGAAGTATAATGAAACACTGTCATTTAAATAATATTAAGAGGTGTTTGTTTAAATAATATGAAGGGGTTTTTCTTTTTCTTCTTTATCTCTTAGAGAGAGGTGATTTAGGATCGATTTTGATTCAAAATAACCTCTCCAAATTATTCTTGTTTCTTTATTAGTTAAATAAGTGATTTTTGTTATGAATAAATATTACTGTGGATGTCCATATATATTCTTATCTTTCATCTTCATATTCCCTATTAAGTGGTATAGTAAGGTTATGATTTTTCACCTTCCTAATGTTCTATAAATAGAGATCACTTTGCAATGTAAAGAGAACTACTTGAAAGATGATAATACAATATTACATTTTCTCTTCTCTTTCTCTCATTCATCTCTCCTTCATCTCTATATTTTTTTGGTTAATCTCATAACACGTTATCAGCACGAAGCTCTACCAAAACTTGGAAAAAAATTTCACTACTAGAAATATGGTCTACGGCCACGCTAAATTTTTCCACAACTCAGAAACTGTGGCCACATATATGATTTGGCCATGGTTATCAAAGCGTAGAATTATGTTATAAAATATTGAATCCGGAGTATGAAACTGTGGCATTTACTTTAATTGCTACGGTTATACAACTGTGGATATTTTAAGCAGCAAAGAAAAACCGCGGCCTTATAATTTTGACTAAAAACCGTGGCCCAAGTCCAAAAAGTTAGTGTCCGCCATGTTTTTCCCCCTCTTCTTTTCGTTTCCCTCTTTTCTCTTGTTTTATATTTTTTTTAAGATTAAAAAAAAACTAAAACAAATAATACATTTCTCTTGTCCTCTCTCGATCATTTCCTTTCCTCTTTTTTTTAGTTTCCCTCTCATAGTTATTTTCTTTTCTAATTTTTTTTAAGATTAAAAAAAGAAAAAAAAAATTGAAAAGGTAAATATATCTTCACCTCTTCCATCGAATCATAATACTTCTTCAGATTTTCCAAACCCTAAATTCATCTTCGCCTCCTCCACCGAATCAAACCCTATAATCAATCTTCGTCTCTTATCATTTCAAATTCATGTGTGTTGTTTCAAATCCGTAACTGCAAATCTCTCTCTCACCTCACGCCGCTGTGAAAGCTCTCGCTGCTTCACTAAGATCTCTCCAACGACTGCTACTGAAGAGAGGATTCAACAGAGAATTCGTCGTCGCAATCATGGGTAAGTCAAATCACATTGTAATGTGATTCTGCTATTTTCCTTTGTTCATAATCAATATCGATTTATGAAATCAAATTTTCAGGTAAGATTCACGGATCACTCGCTCGTGCCGGTAAGGTGAGAGTCCAAATAGGGCAAGAAGAAGAAGCCTCGTGGTCATGCCCACAAGCGCTTGCAGTACAATCTCAGATTCGTCACTGCTGGTATGCATTGAAACCCTAGTTTGTGTCTTTAATTTTTTGAGATTTGCAAACCCTAACAAATAGTTTTTATATTGATTTATAAGTTAGAAATTTCTGGTTTTTGATTTGTGATGATATGACTTATTGTAGTGGTTGGTTTTGGCAAGAAGAGAGTACCCAACTCATCTGAGAATGTGTAATTCCTTAGGTTTGAAAGTGTGTTAAGAACATCAATTTTATTTTCCTTTTTATTAATAAACTACACAATTCAGTTCCAATCCATGAGCTTCATTTGTGTTTCTTTCCTCCTTGTGTTCCCACTACTGTACATATTTTGTTTTGGTTTTATCAGTGTTTCTCTTCACAGGCATGCCTGGGTCTCTGTCTCTATTTACATGAAGTTCATGATAGGGTTCCAAACAAAATTCCTTAAATTCATGTACATTGATTAATCTCTAATATTTTAGTGTTGTGTATGATCTTGACCTTGAATTAGTTTGCAATGATCCGAGTTTTTTTACCATTGATGACTTAGTTTGGCTGTCTGTTACCCTTAAGTGAATCTAGATAAAACTAGTAAATCTTATATAGAGAAAGTAACCCAGTCTCTATCCCACTGTTTTCACTCTGCCCCCTAATAAAAGATGGGGTGTATTTCTGAGTAATTTTTTTGGTTACATCCTCATGGAAGCAACTTTCGTTGCTACTCAATGACATATGGTCTATCATATATGAGTGTATAGTTAAGTTATTTATTTTTTTTATCAAACCCGTTTACTCTAGCATGTATACAACTTGTAGCTTTACATGTTAAAACAAACATGCTGAGGTGTGGTAGCTTATAACTTAAATTTTTATTTATGCCAGATGGCAAAGAAGTTTATGGAGGTTGCAAAGGCTGAAAGGCTTCAAGTTAATGAGGTGATTTTTGCAGCATAGTTCATCTTATATCTTGGAGAGTTTTACTCTACTTGATTTTGTGGGCTATGAGGGTACACATTTACTTTGAATCACTGATATCCGTCTCAATTTTTTGTAAGTTAATATTGAATAAAGTACTTTTTTGAATCATTCACCATGTGTGTTTTAGATTGCTCTTGAGGAATTAGCAGAAAGAGTTAATGGAGATATGCGAATGGCACTAAACCAGTTACAATATATGGGCCTCTCCATGTCAGTTATCAACTACGATGATATCAAGCAGCGCTTACTTACCAATGCGAAAGATGAAGACATTTCACCATTCACAGCTGTTGATAAGTATGACATATATCATCTAAGTGCTGCTCTTAAAGTCTTAAACCATGCTTCAATGTCATACTCTTAATTCTAATTTCTTGTTGGCCTGCATTAGTGTATTTCTTTATTTGTGATTACTTGTTTGACTTTCTATTTTTCTTCTTCATTAAAACTGTTGCATTTTATTAACCTTTTTCAGTGGCCACACCCCTAATGTCTGTTAAATCATGCAATCAGATTGCTCTGATATATGCTAGTAAAAATAAGGATGGCTGATGAGGATATATTTATATAAATTGAATGAATATTTCATGCTTTCATTCATAACATTGCAGTTTCATTGTGCTTATAGGAGGCCATTTATAAATAATATTACAGGGTAATTAAAAGTGCGTTGAAGGTAAGGGCTCAATTGATGTGGCCATGTGTAAATAAAGTAGGGTTTTATTTCATGTATAAAATTCTTATAGAATATGGTTTGGTTTCACTATCTTTTGTTCCAGTAAACAACAGTTGTCATTCTGGGTAGGCTTTTTGGTTCATGTATAGAATCCTTATAAGATTTATGATTCTTTTCTTGTCTTGTAGGCTTTTTAATTTCAATGCTGGAAAGATGAGAATGGACGAGAGGATTACTCTTAGCATGAGTGACCCTGATCTTGTTCCTCTACTTATCCAGGTTCTCTAATCATTTCCAATTTCGTATGCTTGTTTTGTTTTGGGTTATCTTTTATGCCCAATTATGTACTGGAATTTATACTTAGTAGCAGTCTAGTGTTTTATTCCATCTCTTGCATTAACCTCATTCAACTTTGATAGTCTAAATAATTTGGCTTCTATCTTGTAACCAATTTAGCCATATATGTCTGCATTTAACCACATATCTTATAAATAAAAGCTCTGTTGTTGAAAACCCCAACTCCACTTTTTCTCAAGTACGAGTTTATGTTTTGTTTTGATAAAGCTCTGTTTCTGAGTAGAAGTTTAATAAACCATGATTTTTGATTTGAAATCCTAAACTTCCTCTGCTCAAGTTCGAAATTGTTAGATGTAGGGAAAATGGATATCTAGTTTGTTTTATCTGGTTTGCTTATATCATACTTGTCTTAAGTATGTCAAGATTGTGTGGTGAATATATAATTAATGGCAGGTTTGTTGTAGAGGCCAATCACAGGTTTTTGCATATAGAATCAAAGCAAAAGTAGTTTCTTTATCACTTTGGAATCTAATATTACATGTAATTCAGTCTCATTTTTATGTTGCTGTAAATTTTAAAACATATATACTCAGGTGATATAATAAAGAAGCTTATACTCAGACTACTGCAAGCATCAAAGACAGGTTGCAATTGGTTTCTTGATTCTAGTTTATAGTAATCAAGAAAATGCCCAGCAACATCATACAAAAGGTAAATTTATATTAACTAGAGTTTGACAACAATTCAATATTTGACGACATAGTCCTGCTGAATTGAATGCATTACTTATTAGATAGACTCTTACCGCATTAACCTTGATTCTTCACAGGTGTTGCTGCTCCTTTCTTCCTCCAATCAACTGTGGATGAAATTGCAGTTTATTTTGTTATTCTGACTACAGTTTAATTAGTCACTTTTATTTGTTTATATTATGTTTGTCTTTTTAATTAGTCACTTTTATTCTGACTACAACTATTGATTTGTATCTTCAACTACATGGCAGCTAGCTAGGTTAACATGTATTTTCAATCATTCAACAAAATATTAAAGTATTGTGAACGAATAATAGAATGTGGAGAATGTTTCTTTTTCTTTTATTTCTCTTCATTTCTTATTTTAAGTATTGTTTTTCTAATCTATAACAATGCTGCTAGTATATGGAAAGCAAAAGATATGCCAATGAATAATGATATTTGTTTGTTTGAATGAATGAATTAGTTACACAGTGGCAGCTTCTAACCTTTTCGATGCAGGCGGTGAATTCGTTGAACATGGAGGAGGACGGTTTCGAATGGAATCAGAATGGGGATGGAGTTTTTTCGGTTTCGAGCGTGTCCAGACATAGTCCTGCTGAATTTAATGCATTACTAGTGATGATAGGGTTCTATCTTAAAATATGTAAATTAATTGAGGTCTGCTAAATTTACAGGAGTCAGCCCTCTTTGTAGTTCTGCCAAATTAAAGTTAATTATATATATATATATATATATATATATATATATATATATATATATATATATATATATATATATATATATATATATATATATATATATATATATATATATATATATATATATATATATATATATATATATATATATATATATATATATATATATAATGACATATTTATGTAATGATACAGAAATAAACCGTGGCAAGATAAATGGTTTAGAAAGCATAACATATAACAACGGTTTTAAATAGGTGGTCATAACCAAACTGTGGCTATATCTTGAACTAATACTGTGTCGTAAACGTTAAAATGAAGCCGTGCTTTACCATATAGCCACAGTTTTGCAGTCATGGCAAATACAAACCGCGGCCTTAATCAAGCTGCCTAAACCGTGGCCTAAAAAAGCCACGGTTGTAAAAAAGGCGTGGTCTATACCAAAAAACCGTGGACTTTACTTTAGGCCACGGCCGCATACTCCACAGTTGGATTTCCGTGGCCTCAGTGTTACGCCACGGTTATTTTGCATATAGCCTCGGTTTCCTGGGCGTGGCAGGAGACTTTTTTTTCTGTAGTGTTTGAAGCCCTAACTGTTAGAGGTAATATTAGGTAATTATTTTATTATTTTTCTTTCTCATTATCCGTGTTGAATTTTGATATTATATCTTATTAGATTATTAATATTCTCTAAAGGATTACAAAACAACGTGTTTGTTATATAGTTCATGAAGAACTTAACAAATATCCATTAAAGATAGTATTAAGTTTGTTATATAGTTCTTGAAGAACATATCAAATATCCTAGAAGGATAATATTGAGTTTGATATATAATTCCTGAAGAACTATAGAATGTGATTAAGTTCCTGAAGAACTATTGTGATTGAGTTCCTGAAGAACTACACACAAAAAAAAAAAACTTGTTATCACTACGAAGATCATTTGTGATATATAATTCCTGAAGAGTTAAAGTTTTAAAATAAGGATTTATCACACCTTAAAATATTGTATCTATAATATTAGAATAATTTCATCATGATATTAATGAATCCCAGAAGGATTGCATCTATACTAATAACATATCCCTGAAGGATTGGACAAAGAATAATTTTTCTTGACCGTTGTTTATGGAAATAGTTTGTGATGTGATATTTGTAGAACTAAAGATTAATATTAAACTATCTCCAAATTATTGTTACAAGATTGAGTTTAATCAATTATTGTGTTTATAATAATTGATGAATTCCAGAAGAATTCAACGTTCAATCACCTTTAAAAGGCCGCATCTATAATATTATTGAATCCTAGAAGGATTGTATTAATTATGTTAAAAATTAACAAAATGATTGCTTCAATAATATTATCGAGTTCTAAAATGATTGAATCAATAATAGTGAAGTATCCCAGAAGGATTTCACAAAGAAATTTGATTTTTCTTTTATTGATGATGTAAAGTTGTAACCTACATTTTTGAGAAATAAAATTTCATAAAAATGATCCAATTTTCTTTCATAATTTAATGGTATGCATCTATGAAGGATTGCAAATATTGTAATTTTCTAAGTAAAACGAAGCTCTCAGGATAATATCAATTGTGATCTTCATGCATCCCAAAAATATTGCAAAAGTAATATTAAAATATCCCTGAAGGATTTCATAAATTTTTGTTGTTGTATCAATCTAAAAATTTATAATTTATAATATGCTCATAAAAGATTGTCATTTCAGAAGAATAACACAAATAATTTTAACGCATCCCAGCAGGATGGTTATATGTTTTCAATCATTATTTATAACAAATTATTTATATAGTTACTGAAGATCTTATCAAGCATCCATGAAGGATAGTAAAACAACATAATTATATGATCATATAATTTTGATGATATAATTTTGTATAATTTTGATAATTATATGATAATATGTTCATATGCGTGTGTATGATTAAAATTATTAATCATGGGATACTATCATATTGGTTTTGAATATATTGCCAATCATTATACAAATTAGATATAGTTCTTGATGCTCCAAAATTAGGATGATCAGTGTTTAATTTATGTACTCAATTGTAATACCTCATATTAAACAAAGTCTTGCTGATATAATTTCTTTATTCATATTATTTCTAAATATTGATATTTTAATAAGAGAATTAAGACATTGCAATCTATTAAAGAATATATCAATAGTCTAAACTTGCTACATATTTTAAAGTTGTTATAATAGTGCTTAGATTTCTCATATAAATCTTAATTATACTATTCTTTTCTTTTTACAAGTATAGTGTATGGATGACATTTGTTAGTCCATCTTAAAGGCACACGAAAGTAATCTCATATTTTGATAGAGTCGAGATTCGAATGAACTTTGATCCTTTATATTTTCTTTTTGTGTGTTCTCTTTATGTCTTGCCAAATATTTTCGTCATAGATAATTCACATGAATTATATTGGAGGTATTAAATATCTTTGTATTACACAAATGAATTTGGACATAAAATGTATAATAGAAAAGCTATCGACTTTTCCCTCGGGCTTGTACTACACTTATATTAGTACAATCGAAGCACATGTCATTGTAAACCAGTAGTTTGCAAATTACACTTAAATGTATTGTTGGTAAAATCGGTTGGGTCATCTAGGATATAATACGATGCGAATAATTTGTATTGAAGAACTAGAAGTTTCTTCAATCGAATCAATTTTTGTGTGTTTCTAAAGGAAGATAAAAATTTGAGAAAATGCGTTTTTATGACATTAATTGTTGCATTGACTAAAATATCATGCATATGTCTCTATTCACAATCAGAAGTTTGTGAAATTATTTTCTCAACTAATTAGACTAAGATCTTGTTTTCTGGATTTTTTAGAAATTCTTGTATCAGTATCACATATATTATTAAAATTGATATTGAATATCATGTAATATATGTTCATAAAAAGAAAATGGACCCGAAGATCCATTCTTTAGACGTCTAAAGTTAATTATATGGTTGATACTTATGAGATCATCAATTCTAAATTATATATTTGAAACACCCAAAGTATGATATTAAGATATTTATTCGCATTAAGCCAACAAGATACTATATCTTAGTCCTCCCTAATTTATTCTAATATTTCTCATCTTAGTGAACATTTGGATGTGTTGTGTATATTCCAATTGCTCCAATATAATACATTAAGATGAGTCATGAAAGAATATTGAAAAAATATAATTAATATGAATCTCAATTTTGAGGATATAATTTGAGAAAATAATCAAATACTTGATTACAGCCCAGTAGGCTGATTATCACTTGATAAATTAATTTTCCCAATATTAGGGGGAGGGAATATAAGCAGCTAAAATCATGAACAAGAAGTTCAAATGAACAGCTGAAATCATGAACAAGAAGTTCAAATGAACAAGTTAAAATAAATTGTTGTCTTGATCCTTGTACAAATCAATATGAACCAAAAGTCACTATGCCATAAAAGACCTACGACAACGCTTTTTTAGGCTTTAAAAGCGCTGCCGTAGGTGGCGCTGCTATAGGTATTAGCAGCGCTTTTTGTTTAGGCAAAAGCGCTGTCGTAGGTGGGCCTAAGGCAGCGCTTTTTCTTGAAAAGCGCTTTCATATATTGGCCTAAGGCAGCGCTTTTTCTTAAAAAGCGCTTTCATATATAGGCCTAAGGCAGCGCTTTTGATGAACCTATTATTAGTGTTTTTAATAAACCTATTATTTTTATAATTTCTAAACCTGCATTTTTGGCAGCATTATTTCAACAAAAAAGCGATTTCAATTATATACAAAAAATGCATTATAAATTATACCATTACATTATATACCATTGTAATTAATTCAAAATATATATACATCGATTCACATATTTCTAACATGACCAAAACAACTAAACCAATTCACATTACATTATAACAATAAGAAAATCATCCCTAAACAACTAAATCAACTAAATCGGTCCTGGTCCTGCAAAGTATGAACATCATTCCCATCATTCCAAGCCATGTTCAATAAAACCTTTTGATTCAGCAAGACCTAGTAGCCAGGACTAATGCAGCAACAATGTCCCTAAAAGGCAAAAACAAACACAATGAAACAAATCGATTAAAATAAAATTAGAAAAATAAAATAACACCAAAATTAATCTAATGACGTAAAAATAGAATTTTGAGAATTTTTTCGATTTTTTTTCGACTCTATGAAAACAGTAAATAATTCATTAAAAATAGGAAAAAGGGTTTTTTGGCGATTTGAAGCTGGAATCTCGTTTCTTGATTGAGCCTATGATAATCAACTTGGAAGGACATGGTAAGAATACATCTCTTATTGAACTTGTTTTAACATTAGTGGGTAAAAATCACCTTGGTGAGGAAGAGCCTATCTGCGCGTTGCTGCACAGTTCCGCCAGTTTTAAGTCCCAATATGCAGCCAGTGCCTAGATGAAAAGTCGGAACAGAAAGGCGTAAGAATTAGTCAGTTACCAAATATAGAGTTCTGCTAAAATTAGTGACTGGCAAGAAAAGATGCTTAATCTTTGTAAATGAATATTGAAATTCAAGATATTAAGTTGATAAAAGAGAGTGTGAATCCTTGTATTACATATAATTGATTATAATGTTGATGGAATATGAACACCTACGTTGCATGGATAAAGGCACCTGGGTATGGTACTGATAGAGTTCTTAAAAGTCTAAGATACAGGTGCATTAATATAAACTTTAAAAAATATACATACACAAGAAAATTGAATTTTATATAAACATCTAAATTGCATTAAAGATTAAAAGAAAAACACAAATAAGCAGAATACAGATAATAAAAAGTACTTATATATAAAATAAAAGAGGCTAAATTATAAAACACGACGACAAAACATGTCCTAATGAAAACTTCAAATGGATCCCATAAATCTCATATCCCATATTTTGCTTTCACACTTATTTTGCCAAATTACATTGCTTTTTTATCCATCAGGACATGAGTACTTAACAGTCTTACCCATTAACCCAAATTGAGTATCCAACTGTTTTTTAAAATTTGAAATTGTACTGTTTTTTAATATTTTGAAATGTAATCATTACATAGATGCACACATCATGTACAACAACAAAACTAATATGTGTACGTCTTCAGTGTTAGAATACCAGTGTTTCACACGCACACACAAACACAATCTTCAATTTACCTCTTTTAACCTTTCAGGACCCACTTCCACAAGCTCTTCCACTGTACTGTAATAATCAAGATCAATTGCAGTGTGCTGAGCAGGTACATGTCCATTCTCCGGATTGACATTCTCCCATCCATGTACCGTTCCAGTGGCCCAATTTTCTTCAAACTCGTTTGTGACCTGCCATAACTATATCAGATTCCAGAAAAATAGAGAAGTGCAACAAACTCACGAGAAAACTCAATTATGCTAAAAAACTACAAGTTGAAACCATGGCAAAATAAAATAGATCACCTTTGAAAAGATTCGATCAAGATCTTGCAGGGGTTCTGTCCGCTGGAAAAAATATATCAGATACTCCAAGAGATTCTCCAGGTACTCCCTGTACTGCCTGTCAAATTGAACATCAAGGATTTAGAAGACGTTAATATAAATACTCCATATAAAACTACGATGCCCATAAATGCCAAATGATCCACATATTAGATGAATATAGAACACAACTCACCTGGTCGTTTTCATTTTTCATGGAATCTTATCTGTTTCAGAAAAAACATCAAGGTATGCAGAATACTCAGCTGGCTCTCCAAATTTGGAATTGACATACTGATGGTATAATTCATGCATGTCTAAGTATCGACCAAAAGCTTCCTGGAAAGCAATTTTCATATAATCAGTGATCAGAAAAAGTTGCAGGAGCATAAATTGTAAGTATTTTACATGAGATATTGTCTCTCTTAACAATATAATATTTTAGATTTTGTCCTACACAACCAATGTAATTGTTTTCTACATTCCGAATGTATAGACATACTATTAAAATGTTCAATCACAAAGTCCGGATTTGAGGTAAACCTAAAAACCCTAATGATCTGTCACTACTATTCTGAAAAGGTGAAGAATTCTGGAATTCACCATTCACTACAACACGGAAGGCCTTCTAAAGCGCTTATTTTGGGCTTTAAAAGCGCTGTAAAAGCCAGCGCTGGCGTAGGTAACAAAAGCGCTTTTGAAAGCGCTCTGGTAGACCCCCCTATAAGAGCGCTTTTTCAGAAAAGCGCTATTGTAGACCCCCCTATAAGAGCGCATTTTTGGAAAAAGCGCTCTGGTAGCTCCCCCTATAAGAGCGCTTTTTCCAGAAAAGCGCTCTGGTATCCCACCCTATGAGAGCGCTTTTTCTGGAAAAAGCGCTCTGATAACCCCCCCTATAAGAGCGCTTTTGCAAAAGCGCTTTCGTAGGTTGCGTTTTTTTTTATTTTTTATGCTTTTTTTTTAATATTTGGCAGCGCTTTTTGTTATAAAGCGCTTTCGTATGTGGCCCTTTAAGAGCGCTTTTAAAAGCGATGTCTTTGCTAAATGAGGTATTTTAAAGTGCAGCCTGTAATTTAAGCCTCCCAGTTCGACCTGTAATATTTTCGACCTGTAATATATTTTCAACCTGTAATATTTTCGACCTGTAATATATTTTCGACGATATATTTTCAACCATAGGTAGGACAATATATATATACTAATATAATACCATTATAATTAATATCCAAAATTATATATATACATCATTATAATTCCTGTCAAACAAACTATTCTCTGTAACATCAACAATATTATACTTCAAATATTGGCAACAGTATGAACAAAGTTAGTAACCATATATCCTAGAGTACTATAATTTGATACTTCAAATCGACACAAATCCTACATGAATAGATGATGAATATAAAATTGACACAAATCCTCTTTGATTTCTTCCAACTTATGTTTCGTGTAAGAAGCAGCACGGAATTCGTCAAAGTACTACAGAACAAAAACATAATATCAATGATTTAGTTAAATGTAATAAATTATAAGAAGTTAACTAATTAAGTTATAAATCCATACCGTGATTGGAATCTCTAATTGATTCATTTGAAGGATTTCTTTCATAAATCTCAAAACATAGTATCCGTAATCTGAACTGTTTCGCTGTATCGGACACTACATAGAAAAACAAATAACATTTTATAGTTGTACGTCTTGTTTTATCAAGTAGCATAAATATTATAAGCAAAATTGTGAAAAATAATGTACCTGCACTTTGATCCAAGTAATGTTGTTTGATTTTGTCCGGGATACCTGTGCGTCTCGTTGACTTCGGGACACTTATATTGATCTAACAAAAATATAAAAGCAATTATTTAGATCAATCTCACAAATAATTAAATATATAAATATACAAGAATATTTAGAACGATCCCACTTACAAATCAATCATTTCCTTCATAGCCGGATAATTGCTCCACTCACCATCTACCGAATTCAGAAAATATACCACTTCTCTTATCGGGTTGATAGCAAGCAACAACCAGTGTGCTCTATAAATTAAAACAATAGGTTATATGAAAATTTTGCTACGCAAAAGAAAAAAAGATTAGATGAACCAAGAATGAGAAACTAACCCTACTGGTCGGGTATTATACGCCCAAAGAATCAGACTTTCTGTATTGCCGGAGGACATGAATCTATCGAATAAGCGCTGTCTAACTGATTCCGTTTCCGAAGCAATTGTCATTCCGCTGCAATGGGCGGAAGACACGAAACGGAATCTGTTTGACAATGCAGTCCCGCGCAACACTCTGTCATGCAACAACCTTAAATAAAAACATAATAAACATATTAGATTATTTTCATTGAAATGTGTAAATAAATTGTTCGACTAATTAAATAATATATCGGATGAGTGAATATTACCGGATGTATGAGTGCATATTAGCGACACCTAGTTGTTCATGCGTAAAAACCTCTTCCAAGTCATCTATTGCAATATGTGACATGAATTCAACACCAAAGATACCTTCATCCATATTGATATTACGGAGAGCACCATCCTTCAAATCAGACATATCAACAAGTGTTCCGAGCGTCGTCCGGTATCGAGGCACAAAAGCACCACCTTTTTTTGCCGCTTGCTTCGGAGGACCCTTAGGTGGTACGCTACGAACTTGCTGTGTCACTTGTTGTGACCCCCGAGCAGATGCCTAAAAATCATATAACAATCGGTAAAATATAAAATCATGCAGTTTTAGATTCAAATTATATATTAACACCTTAAATGTACCTCTTTTAGTGATGCAACAGACTCCTCCTCCTGTAAAATCCCTTTACCCTTAATTGCGGGTTTTGTAGGAGCAGTCTAAAATTAAAATGTAAAAAATAATTAACGTAACGGTGCAGAATTGACATTCGAAAACTAAATGATTCATAATGGTTTTCAATATACCTCATCACCAATGATAATGAGCTCCGAGGGCCATGCAACAAATGACCCTATTGCATCTCGCATCAATGTTGTCTCTGAGACCATGTCAGGTACCGGTAGCACCGCATCATGATCTAATACAACATCAACTGATACTTTTAGGTGTCCATCCGGGAGCGGTCTATGGTGAAGTAAATCTCCCATAGTGTTGTGCACTTTTGCCTTGCCAACTAGGCGATAATTCGGCGACGATAAGTATAGTTGGCAAGAAGAAATGCCCTAAACCAATAGTAAATATAAAGTCATTATCATTAATAAAATAGAACAATTTGTAAGGAAAAGAAATTTATAATTACCTCGGGAAGTTTTCTTTGACAGTTGAAACTAGGTTTATCACTAGTTTCTTTCACCGATGCAGTATTGCACTTTTCTCTCATATACATATCTTTATCTCTTTGCAATTCAGAGACTTGTGCTTGCAATTCCTGCAATTTTTGCAACACTTCTTCATTGGAAGGATTTCTTCTCCTAGGATGCTTGTAAAAAGAGGTTGGAGTCACACCATGACCCTTACCCCTCACCCGACCGAGGTACTCAGGAGCATCTAGTGCTCTACTAAGTACACTCCTATCATCCTGGTCCTCACCGGTGGATACCGATTGCGACAAGGTCTCCTGTAATTCATTTACATTTCAATAATTATTAGTGGAGACAAAAAATCATTTATATATTAAAAAACATTTAATTTAATTAAAGACACAGTATTATACTTACACATTCAGCATAAACTCTTTGACCATCGGGATCGACAGCTTGATTCTTGCCCACACGAGCTTCCTTCCACAACACATGTACAAGAAGTGAGGTTTCCTCACTTTTAGTCTCCTCTAACTATGCATTGACACAAATGATAAAATCATCAAATAAAACACATTTAGACAATTAATTAAAACGCATTTCTATTTACTTACAATTTTATCCTCTAAGCGTGCATATCCCAAACTCCCTTTTTTGTATGGATACGCGGGTTTTGATGCTCTCGCACTATTTGTGGCACTCCTTTTCCGAAAAGCTTCATCTCTTTGCTCTAAAAACTTAGCCCAATCATCTTCATCAATGAATAGCTCATATTTTTTTGGCCGTCCCGGTGCCTCTTCAAGAAAGTTTCCATTTTTATCCTTAAGATAGGTGTTTGTCAAAAAAGCTTTCCACCCTCTATATCTTTTTCCGGCCAAATTAAGTATGTAGCGTCTACGCTCATCTGGTATGTCAAAAGTCCTCTGCAAAAAAACATATGCATAGAGTATGTTAGTATAAGTAATTTAAACAAATTATCGTCAAGATAATAAGAACAACCATATATGATACCTTAAGCTCGTCCCAAATCGCTTTTTTTTCCGCATCCAACTCTTCGCTTTTCAGATTCCATTTAGCTACGGAGACTGGAATATGCATACGAACAAGTGTACCAATATAGCTTGTCAACTTTGCAGAATTAGGACCAATTGGTTGGTTATCAGAATTCCATTCCAAATGGTATATTAATCCTTGGTCTCTATGTCGAATGATTCCCTTCATAATGGTGATGCCTTGTGCAACTTCTTTTGCTTCAGTATCAGGTGGAGCATTTGTATCCGGAGCATCTCTTTCTTGAGCATCTCTTTCTTGTGAGTTTTCTTGTGAGTTTTCAGGTGGAGCATCTCTATCCGGAGCCATTGAACCTGTATCAAACAAACTAAAGCACATTAGTACACTATTAATAAGATAACAATCTATACAAGTCAAATCGGTGAAATCAAAATAAGCGTCAAAAAAAGAAATTTGTCGGAATTGAACGAAATTTACATGGCTATGGTAAAACGTCCCCACAGACTCAAAAATAAAGTCGGTTTTCCGAAATTCAGACCCTAAGCCCGACTTTTGATTACGGGCAGAAGCAAAACCGATAAAAAATAGTCTCGAAATGTAAAGATAAGTGCATGAGCAGCTCCGAAATCGTCAAAATAGTATAGTTACATGTAAAGAAGTCGACAAACGGATACATGGTTCAAAAGTTATGTACAAAACGAAAATATGCACCAAAATTGAATAAGTATACTATTGAATAAAACAATCAGTACAAATTGAATAAAGCAAATTAGTCGGAATATGTATACATGGTTGAAAAAAACTATACAAATTGAATATATAACAATCGGTACAAATTGAATAAAGCAAATTAGTCGGAATATGTATACTATTACCTTTATCACTAACGTCTCTTTCTTTTCTTGGTAGGATTGTGTTCTACGCGTCTCTTAACAACGCGAACGGTTGGATTGATCCAAATACCCTCATTATGATCATTTCTAGTACAAGATTCATTCTCATTTTGATCGTTTCTTGTACAAGATTCAATGCCAACACCAATATCACATTGATCTTCAATGTTTTCATCAACTATTTTGTTAGATAAAAGCACTATAGACCATTTCGTACTTGTCGGATCATTGACATAGAACACTTGTTTAGCTTGAGAGGCTAGAATGAAAGGCTCATCTTTGTACCCTACCCTATTGAGATCCACTTGCAAAAATCCTGACTTATCCATTCGTATGCCACTATTATTTTCAACCCACTTGCAACCAAATACAGGAATCTGAAACTTCGCGTAATCAAACACCAAAATGCGCTCGATAACCCCAAAATATGACAAATTTGCAAATTTCGGATTTAATTCATTCGCACTTGATATGTGCATTGCTTCAGCTACCAAGGTAACACCACTATTTTGCATAGTACTTTTATCATCATGTTCTTTGGTATAAAATGTGTATCCATTAATTGTGTATGCGCTATAAGAAAACACATTTAAACTTGGACCATAGGCTAAACATCTCAACCTTTCTATTACTGAAGCAGGATCTGAACGATACTTTGAATAAATATGTTCCCTAAACCACGGTATGAAACTTCGATTGTGCTCTCGTACTATCCAGTTCTCATTTCTATTCGGATTTAAATCTCGGAGAACAACCTTGTGCATTTCAACATACAGCTCAACCTCAATCTCATTGTGCAGAACATACAAGTGCGCTTGATCCCGTTCGACCATTGATACTGTCACAACTTTATTTCCAATTAGCCTTTTTCCTTCTTTTTTTTCGACAATATGAGATTTGGGGAGTCCAATTGATTGAACATTTGACAAATATTCAGTACAAAACTCAACCGCTTCTTCAACAACGTATCGTTCGGCAATACAACCCTCCGGTCGACTTCTATTTTTCACGTACCCTTTTAATATTTTCATATAACGTTCAGCAGGGTACATCCATCTCATATAAGCTGGTCCGCACAATTGTGTCTCTTTCACAAGATGAACGACTAGATGAACCATTATGTCAAAAAACGAGGGAGGAAAATACATTTCAAGATCACATAAAGTAACAACTATCTCTTTTTGCAATGTTGGTAAGATCGCGGGATCGATCACCTTACTGCAAATTGACCTGAAGAAAAAACACAGTTTAGTTATTGCGCTTCTTACTTTTTCTGGCAGAATAGAATGTATACCTATTGGTAAAAAATGTTCCATTATAACATGGCAATCATGCGTCTTCAAACTCTTTAACTTGAGGTCTTTCATGGACACAAGTCTTCTAATATCTGAAGAGTAGCCTTCTGGAACTTTAACTTCACTGAGGAACTTACACAATGTTTTCTTCTCCTTTCTAGATAGAGTGTAAACAGCAGGTGGCAGATATGTTCGTCTTCCTTTCGTCACGGGTCTCAATTCAGTTCTCATCCCCATGTTTACCATGTCATTCCTTATGTTAACGCCATCCTTAGACTTTCCTTGTATATTGAGTAACGTACCTATAACGCTGTCAAATACATTTTTTTCAATATGCATAACATTTTTTTCAATATGGAAGTTCAAAAAAAATTGACTTCTTCTTCCACCCACCCTTGACAAGTGAATGTGCAAAAGGCTTGCCAAATTGAGTGCTCACATCTTTCACCTTTTCAAAAATTTGATCACCTGACAAAAAAGGCGGGGCTGTACGATGTTCGGCCTTTCCATTGAATGCTTTTCTCCACCCACGGTAGTGATGATTAGAATTTAAGAATCTACGATGGCCGAGAAAGACATTCTTTTGACAAAGCTCCAATTGTGTCGTATCGGTTTCATCTTCACAAACAGGACACGCTTTTTGACCTTTATTGCTGTACCCGGATAGATTTCCGTATGCTGGAAAATCATTAATTGTTCCAAACAACATTGCCCTCAAGTTGAAACTTTCTTTCCTATACCCATCGTAAACCTCCACACCGTTCTCCCACAAAAATTTTAAATCTTCGATTAAGGGTGCCAAGTATATGTCTATGTCATTCCCTGGTTGTTTAGGCCCAGAAATTAGCATAGATAACATCATGTACTTACGCTTCATACATAGCCACGGAGGTAGGTTATAAATCATAAGAATCACAGGCCAGGTGCTATGCGAGATACTTTGAATACCATGCGGGTTCATTCCATCAGTAGACAATGACAAGCGAAGGTTTCTTGCTTCTTTTCCAAATTCCGGATAATCAGTATCAACTTTCATCCACTGTGGTGAGTCTGCCGGATGTCGCAACTTTCCATCAATAATTCTTTCATCTGCATGCCAAGTCAAGTGTCTTGAATCGGTCTCACTACGATACATGCGTCTAAATCTCGGAATTATAGGAAAATACCATAAGACTTTGGTCGGAGACAACTTTTTCTTATATCGAGGGGCACCGCATTTAGGACACTCATTCAACGATGCATACTCATTTCGAAACAAAACGCAATCGTTTAGACATGCATGTATCTTATCATAGCTCATGCCAATAGAGGACAACATCTTTTTGGCTTCATACGTTCGATTGGGAAGAACATTATCCTTTGGTAGCATATCTTTTATAAGGGCTAAAAACTCTGTGAAACTTTTATCCGACCATCCATTGTCCGCCTTTAAGTTGTACAACTTTAACACCGCAGACAATCTTGTGAATTTTGAACACCCATCATACAACGGTTTCTCTGCATCGCTTACCAACCTCTCGAACATTTTGGGACAATCCTCAAGATCTTCTTCAAGCGCTTCTGCAATCTCTTCGACTCGATCGCAATCATATGTGTCTGTGCAATCGTCGTTTGAAGCATACTTCCTATTACACCTCGACTCAACATTCTCGTTACTTTTCTCACCATGCATTGTCCAACATGTAAAACTTCTATCAATTCCAAACCGTAGTAAATGCGATGCCAACTTATTCCCGTCAACCTTATCCCCATAACAGCAACCCAAGCAAGGACACGGCATTCGAATCGGGTCTTCGGAGTGCGCAACCGCAAACTCAACGAATTCCCATACCCCTTTCTCGTACTCTTTCGACAATCGGTTTGAATTCATCCATGTCTTATCCATGTCTTAATTAAGCTAAACAAATGCTTCTTGGTTTCTCTATCAGGTACAAAGGAATTCTGTCAAGATAATAAATAGCTATCATCATTATGTCTTGATCAGAATACCTAATGAGATCTTATAAAGTGTGAATAATAGAATACCTAATCAGAATACCCGATTTCTTAAAGAAGACATTACCTTATTTCAAGGTAATATAAGTCCACAAACCAAAAAATTGATTGAGAGACACTAAATTGAAATTAAATAGAACCATAAACAATAAACTATAAGCAGAAAACAACAAACTATAAGCAAGAAGAAAGGGATAGTAACCTGAGTTAGACTTGATGTGGGAGATGGGTAGGTTTGAATCGGCGTTGTACAAGTAGAAACCAGAGACTTCAAAGTAACTGTAAAATTAAGCACACACACGATGCAGTTAAATACACCACTACTAACAAATATCAAAATAAACCCAATCTAGAACTCAATTATTTAAAATGATATGAAATCAATTATCAATTAGCTAGTAACTACAAACAAGAGAAAGAACAGATGCATACATGTGTACCACGGCTTGTTCAACATACATTGGTTCGTAAATGAGAGGCTAGTTCATTAGTCCTAACAATTAACCTCAACTAACAGTCTAACTTTATAACTAACTTACAACATAACCACTAGTAGGATTAAGTGACTTAGACTTTTAAAAGTAAAACATGAAAGTTGTATTATAAAAAGAATAGACAGGTGGATTCTATTGTAAGGTAACTCTATTATAAATGCTTAAATTTTTAATAATCGGATTTAGATAAAAGCATGGATAACTTATGAAGTTAAGTTGTGCAACCTACTTAGTTGTTATTTGTTGCTATCTTTTTAAAATAGAAGAATAATTTTTTTTCATACATTACTTTTAATATGAAATGAAATAAATATCGAATTAGTAATGCTTTGAGAAATAAAACAAATGATTATTCTCTTAATAATCATTTGGTGTAGACAAGTTAACCCTCAATTGAACTACCCATTACAATTCAAATAACTCAATGATATGAACTGGACTTTTTGAAGACATAACAATTGTTTAATCTATCATAAAGTCAAACCACCTTGGATTCTTTTAATCAGATTAGTATTATCAGATTGACTAATATGTGTTCTTGGCATGTGCAGATCAGTTCCACTTTGTAGAAAATAATGCAGTAAGTAGTTCTATATCATAACAATTGACAAAGAAGAAATTGACAAAGAAGAAATTATGCAGTAAGTAGTTCATGCTTTCATAATATACTATAGCTTTCATTTCATATCATTTCCAGTAGTATGTGGTTTATGGCTTAAATCAATACGTGTCCCAAATCATTAAAACATATAAAAACGAAAATGGCACTAATGTGTTCTATTCTTGACAAATGAGTTTGCAATTTAGATATAAAAATATCAAAGTTCTGTTTTTAGCTAAAAAATGTTTTGTTTTTAGCTATAAAAAAATTGTGTTCTTCAGCACAACACATTCAGTACCCAACAACAAAGCAGCAAGAGATTTGATTTGTTCATGGATTATAACCTATTAAGAAACATAGCCAGTCGAACAAAAACAATTACAAATAAAGCAAAAGAAAACAAGCTGACATACATGAAGATGACGGCGGCGGCGGCGGCGAGATGGTACACGGCGGCGGCGGCGGTGAAGAGCTTTGATATACAGAGTTGTGGGAGACGAAGTGGGGGCGACGATGGTTTTCTGGGTGAATGGTTTTTGCAGATTCGAAGTTGAATTTGTGGAAGATTGGTTTTCTGGGTTTTCTGGGCAGTTAGCGTCAATGGGAGAAAAAAGATGAATTAGGGATTCTGAAGCGCGTAATATCAAATTTTGGTTTTAAAAATTTTAATTTAAAAAGGCTATGAGAGCGCTTTTGAAAAGCGCCTTAGTAGACATAGTTATACCAGCGCTTTTAAGGGAAAAGTGCTCTTGTACCCTACCCCCTGTAGCAGCGCTTTTGAAAGCGCTTTCATAAAGCCACCTATAAGAGCGCTTTTGAGAAGCGCTTTCGTACCCCCCATATAAGAGCGCTTTTTGAAAGCGCTTTCGTACCCCCCCTATAAGAGCGCTTTTTGAAAGCGCTTTCGTAACCCCCCTCTTCCAGAGCGCTTTTTTTGCGTGTTTTTTTAGCGAAACCTATACCAGCGCTTTTTCCTAAAAGCGCTTTAGTAGGGGTGCTACTAAAAGACAAATTTGGCATAGTGATTTAACCATGTATCCCACATGCCATAACCCAGGGCAAAGTTAAATTTCAGCAAGTGCAACCAGCAGCCTTTTAATGTTCACTGAAGCAATGATGATTTAACATACACAAGTGAAGAGAGAGATAGAGAGAAAGAGCAATACCTCTCCGCTGAACTCAATTTGAGGTTCCTCTTTAAGAATAGCTTCAGAATCGTCATTAGCATCAACAACACGTGCAACCGGATGCTTCCTATGATACTCTCGTATCTACACATACCACAAAACAACCAATCTGTTACACACACAATGGATTCACAAATAAATGAGAGAACTCATCTTCACCACATCCAATTATTTAACCTAAAATCTAATATTACAGTTTCCTTCCCCCTAAACAGAAAAACATGTAAAGCCCTAAAAATCACAACAATTAGAATAGTCCAAACTCCAAAGTCCCAATCAATGCTTCATCTCTTGAAACTAAAATATTATAAGAATAACAAAATTTGAAGAAGAAAAAAAAGTAAAACCTCTTTGAGTCTATCGTAGAAGGCGCTGAAAATATTAATTCCAGTAGCAGTTTGTCCTCCCAGTGCAGTAATCTCATCCCTCCTTGCACTGTCTTTGTCCTCGTAAATCTCAACCTAAAACAAACGACCATCATGATAGGAACAGGATGTAATAAAACCTAAAGAGCAAGCAGCTTACAAGTTCTTTGGTGGTCGAGGTGATGGATTGCAACCGTCAAGGTTAAGCTTAACATCGGCGTCACGGTTAAGCTTCTCCGATTTAATTTCTCTGGCATCAGTCGTCACACATTCCCCAGTCGGCTTCACCGGCTTAGCGGAATTTCTCTCCCCGGAGAAAACCAAACTGTACAACACAAATAAACTCAAAACGGAACTTAAAATCCAACCGAGCAAATACAGATCCACTATAAACCGATTCAGATAAACCTCGCTGGAAAAACAAGTTACGACGGTAACGACGCCAGAGATGAAAACAGGTTTCTTCGTCGGAGAGAGTGTGATGGGGTTTCAGCGGCGGAGAAGAAGAAGAACTGAGAAAATATGGAAGATGAAGAACGGTGACTTTTAGGGTTTCAGCGTCAGAGAAGAAGAGGAACTGAGGAAGTATGACAAAATGCGTGTTTGTTTTAATTTGTTTTAAAAATTTTAATTTTAAATGAGCTACGAGAGCGCTTTTCAAAAGCGCCTTTGTAACCAGACCTATACCAGCGCTTTTTAGAATAAAAGCGCTTTCGTATCCTACCCCTATACCAGCGCTTTCATAACACCCCCTATAAGAGCGCTTTTAAAAAGCGATTTCATAACCCCCCCTATAAGAGCGCTTTTTTCCGTGTTTTTTAATTTTGTTTTTAGCGAAACCTACGAAAGCGCTTTTTCCTAAAAGCGCTTTCGTAGATGTGCTGCTAAAAGACTAATTTGACGTAGTGAGTTCAAAATATTATTCATTTGCAAAGATTATGAAATAAATTATCAGCTGGTAATACTCCACTCAAAGTGGATTCTCCTATTGGATAATATAATATTGCGAATGAGTTGTATCTGCGCCTGAAGCGTGGTATGAAAGTCGGTTCCAATGTTAAAAGTCCTCTACTAAGAAAAGAAACTAAAGATGACCCAAGTGAGGATATGAAAATGCTAAGAGCACTTTGATCTAATTTAATTTTCAGTTCCAGAAGAACGGATCAAGTACTTGAAATATGAAATAAAGAGATCTCGATAAATTATGTCATGGATGAAATGGAATGGAACCGAAATTGAGATAACTAAATAAATTGAATATTTACAATGTCTTTGTATACAATATAGCGCTAAAAGTGATCAATGATAACGAGGATCATGAGTCAAAGTCTATTAAAGATTGTAGACTAAGTGAGAATTGGCCAAAATAAATATATTCAATTGAAGAAGAATTAAACTCACTTTACAAGTGACTCACTTTTGGACATGTAGTCCGAACACTTCAAGGTGTGAAACTAATTTGATATAAATGAGTTTTTGTGAAAAAGAAAAATAAGAATGATATAAAGTTTGATTTATTGCTCAACGATTTTCACAAAGACCTAAGATTGATTTTGATAAAACATATTCACCTGTTGTGGATTCAATCGACTTTTGATAATTAATTAGCCTTGTAACACATGAAGGGCTTAATTCGAACATGATGAATGTTATGACATATTATTTATATGGTTCACTTAATAGTGACATTTACATGAAACTTCCTGAAAGGTTCAATATACTAGAGGCACATAATTTCGGATCTCGAGAAAACTACTCCATCAAATTGAACAAGTTTCTCCATGGACGCATGTGGTATAATAACCACAGTGAATATTTACTAAAGGATGGATATACAAATAACTCAATTTTCCCTTGTATTTTCATAAAATGATGTGGAAAAGTATTTGCAATAATAGTTGTCTATGTGGATGACATAAGTATTATTGGAACTCCTGAAGAGCTTCCAAAAACTATAAATTGCTTAAATAAAGAGTTTGAGATGAAGGGCCTAGAAAAGATAAAATATGTCTAGGTTTGAAAATTGAGCATGTGGACAAAAGAATATTTGTACATCAAGAAGGCTATATAGAAAAGTGTTGAAATGATTCTATATGGACAAATGTCATATGTTGCCTACTCCAATATGGTTGTTAGATCATTAGATGTGGAGAAAAATCTTTTTAGGCCTCGAGAAAAGGATGAAAATTGCTTGGTTCTGAAGTACCATATCTTAGTGCAATTGGAGTACTAATTCAACTTGCTAATTATAAACATGATATATCATTTGCGGTCAATCTATAAGTAAGATAGAATTATTCACCTACACAAAGAAATTGGAAAGCGGTCAAACATATACTTCGTTTATCTTAGAGATGCAGGTTACTTGTCAGATTCTCACAATGGTAGATCAGAAAGAGTTTGTTTGTTTACATGTGATGGTATAACCATTTCATAGAGATCTATGAAACAAATCATGGCAACAACTTCATAAAGTCTCGCATAACTATTAGCACTACATGAAGTCACTTCGAAGAAGACATTTTAAGTAACTACTACAAATAATATCGTCTCACATATAAATGTATGTATGAGGGGGAGAAATAAATATTTTCTGCACTCTTTTTTTCTTCACCATGGTTTTGTCCCACTGGGTTTTTCTGGTAAGGTTTTTAACGAGGCAGTTCACACTTAAAGGATATTGTACTCTTTTTCCTTCCCTAGATTTTTTCCCACTGGGTTCTCTAGTAAGGTTTTAACGGGCATATCCTCAATGGACATCCAAGGGGGAGTGTTATGAATAAATATTATTGTGGATGTCCATATATATTCTTATCTTTCATCTTCATATTCCCTAATAAGTGGTATAGTAAGGTTATGATTTTTCACCTTCCTAATATCCTATAAATAGAGACCACTTTGCAATGTAAAGAGAACTACTTGAAAGATGATAATACAATATTACATTTTCTCTTCTCTTTCTCTCATTCATCTCTCCTTCATCTCTATATTGTTTTGGTTAATTTCATAACAATTTTCATATATATTTAGGGAATTGGATCCTCTCCAATTTTTTCTCTCATGCCTTCTCTCATGTGCAATTATGTACCATTGGATTAATCTAATGGTTGACAATAAAGAGAAAAAACATCATTTAAAGAAGAGAGAGAAATATATACTAGTTTTAATTTTCTTTTATTTTATTTTATGCAAAAATGAATAAATATATTGATTGTAGCTAATTAAATAATTGTTTCAAAATTAATTTATAAAAATTAAAATCATTTTCACGGTAGATAAAGATAAAAAAATTTATAAAAAATTAAAATCTATTTTCAATACAATAAAAAAACGATGGTCTCTCATAATCTCATTTTAATGCTATGTGATTAAAAACTAAATATTATAATTAATTCTTTAGTTACAACATTTGCTACGTGTGTATTTTTATATACATACATATTATAACAATTCTTGTTTTTAATTAGAAAATATATAATAATAAATTAACTAATTATTTATGATTTATGATAAATAAAAAATTTTAATGTGTAAGTTATATGTTTACAAATTCTGAATGACTCATTTTAAAAAAAAAAAGTTATACAATGAAGTATAGTAAATTATAATTGATGTATTATGATTGTTTTTTTATTTTGACAATATTATAAAATATTAAATTTAAATATTTTTTACTTACATAATTTTCCTATGATGTGATGATAAATAATTATTTTTTTCATTTTTTATTAAATATAAAAATTAATTTAATTGATTGATTAAATATATATAAAAATAATTTCTTTATTATCAAATTAAAATATATAAAAAAAAATTATTTGATAAAGACTATTAAAAAAACGACATACACACAAATTATCCTCTTGTCTTTTATTTTTTCAATTTAAGTTATATAGTAAATAAAAAATAAAAAGAAAATTAAAACTCAAATATATTTCTCTCTCTTCTTTAAATGATTTTTTTTTCAATTGTTATCAACTATTAGATTAATCTAGTAGTTCATAATTGCACATGAGAGAGGGCATGAGAGAAAAAATTGGAGAGGATCCAATTCCTATATTTAGTGTTTCTTTTGTTTTTTTTAATTGCGACTTCGTCATCTTAGTGCGTCGTTGTTTGTTTTGATTTCCCATATTTGTGCGGTGTATTTTTGTTTTTCCGTCTTTGTGCGGTGTTCATTTGTTTCAGGTTGAAAGATGTGTTTCAATCTAGTGCAGATCCAATCTATGACCTTGGTGCCATTATCGCTAGCTACAGATCCGGAGACATGAATATTTCAGACATTTCAATATAGTCATAGTTATATTCGTAGGCATATGCAATTTGCCGTTTTATGCTATTAACATGGATGCTGTGAGTTTTTTTTGCAAATTCATTCTTTTTGTTTTTCGCGATTTTTTAATTTGTATTACAACAATGTACTATATCACTTGAAATGAATGCATATTTTTTTTAGTAAAAAAAATATATGAAGGGGTGTTATTCAAACATCACGTGAATTGATGCTATTTAATAAAGTGAAAAGGTGTAATTCAAATAAAATGGAAAGGTAATTATTGTGAATCAACATGAATAATATCTATAAAGAAAAAGTGTTATTGGGGTATGAATAACGTTCTATAAATAGTGATGATTTGATTGGAGTCAAACACAATAATTGAACAAATGGCTTTATTCCTTCCATAATAGTTTCTCTATCAAATAGCCATCAAGAAAGGTTTTTGAGAAAGCACGAATAGGAAAGGGATATATTAGGTATGGATTATGTCAAGATGCAAAAATTGAGAATAAGCTACTGATTAACTTAACTCGAAAAGCAAGAGTTGCCACTGAACTTTATTGTTTCTAAAGGAAGGAAAATATCGATAAAATCCAATGCAAAAATAAAGCAAAAGAGAGATCTGGATACATGGGTTGGTTATGCAAGGGGAATGTATTAGCATTCTCTCACATCTATGGTACTCCATAGGAACCTCTTGAAAATCTGTATTATGATAAAACCGGATTGTTTGCAAAAAGATTAAGGTGATGAGGAAAGGAATATATTATTATTTTTATACTCGCCAAGACTTTAAGAGTCTTGTGCCTATGTATTCTCCATGTACAATGAAGAAATTAGAGCCTCGTAGTTCATGGTAAAAATAATCACGAAAGTTTGTTGATTGATTTTAAATTGAAAAGACATTTCGTCGTATTCGGGTGGAAAACACAACTTACTACCCACAAGTATAAAAAAGTGAGCATTTGCATCATCTTGATATGAAGAACTTTTACTTAGACTTTCTCACAAGCACATCTCAACATTCAAGTGGAAAATGTCAATCACTTCACTACACCTTATAGAAGTATAGAGGATTGCATCACTACAAGAATATACTAATGTCCTTCCTTTGAGAAAATGTATTTAAAAAAAATGCACAAAAGCATAAAAAGAAGTTTGTTGAGGTTTGTCTTTTTTAGATATTTTTGAAAAGAGCTTGAATATGCTTAAATGTCTTAGCATTTATTAAGAAAAATATTTTCGGGATCACTTGACAAAGTCAAGGTTTATTGAGAAAAGGTTTGAAGCTTAATAAAAAGTTATGAAAATAGGGAGAAGTTTAAAAATTGAAGAAGTGGATACACTACAAAAAAAAAAGCTAATTAGTGACGTGAAATTCACGCCAAAAACAGAAAAAACACATCACAAAGCATAATTTACGACGTGAAAATTCACGCCGCGGGAGGTAAGGTGGCAGCTAAGTAATGACGTGATTTCCACTTCACTAATTAGTGAAGGGAAAATCACGTCGCTAAATCTGGACCATTATTTTATGCAACTTGAGTCAGAGCATGCGTTGCAGGATTTTGGCAGAAAGAGAATCTTAATTTGCGACGTGATTTTCATGTCACTAATCAGTGACATGAAAATCATGTCACTAATTTTTTTTTTAAAATTAAATCAAATTAAAAGCAGATCTTGAGTTGCGTATTCAAAAGTTGCGACGTGATTTCCATGTCACTATTTAGTGACATGTAAATCACGTCACTATTTTTTTTTTAAAATTTAAAACAATTATATATATATATATATATATTAAATTAATAAACTAAATATATTAAAATTAGTAAATTAAATTAATAAACTAAATATATTAAATTTTATAAATTAAATTAATAAGCTAAATATTCTAAAATATATAAATTAATAAACTAAAATTATAAACCAAATATTACTAAATAGAATTATAAATTAATTAATATTTTACACAAATTCAAAATCAAAAGTAACAACAAAATAAAAATTAAATTAAATCAACAATCAGTCTGGGTCGGGAAACTCATCATCATTTTTGTCCTCCTGATCAGTCGGCGCATGACCACCTACATTTCGGTTTCCACCAAACGATTGCATAAATTGTCGCATTTGGGCCTCCATATCCGCTTGTCTCTTCGCCATGACCTCCATTTGCCGCTGATGCTCACTCTGCATTGCCTCCATTTGGGCCTTCAAAGCCGCTTAACGTTCTGCCGCATCGCGTCTCGCCTCATTTACCGCCAATTGTCTTACGGTTTCTTGTTGTTCCGGTGTCAAAGTTACGAGACGTGAACCTCCTTCCCCGTCAATAATTCTTTGATATAGAGTTCTATCATCTGGTCTCAAGGTGCCTGCCAAATTTCCACCACCAAAAAAATACCCGTTAGGCCCCTTGCCTCCAATGACTTTACTCCAAAGATAAAAATCCACATCCGGATGAAGCGGCTCTCCCGGTCTTGGAGTATATTGAGGATTAATATTCAAAAATCGTACAAGCAATGTCTGATAATCATCCTACGCATACAAAAACAAATTTAAATATAATTTAAATAAAATTAATTTGACTTAATTAATATATGAAAAATAGCCATGTGATTTTCACGCCGCAAATTTAGTTGCCACATGATTTTCACGCCACAACTTCTCACATGCCACATGAAAATCACGACACAAAAGTTGCCAACAAATTAAAAAAATTTGAACAACGTAAATTAAATAACTTACCATAGCTTTTTGTGTACGCTCGTCAACAAAACCTCTTGTTTTCTTTGTCCAAGTCCTTGCAATCAACTCGGTCATCAGAGGTTGTCTATTCAATTCCTTAGCCTAAATAATACAATTAACTATAATTAATAATATCTATTATTAAATGAAATTATAACTTTAAAAAATGGTAATAATTATTACCAGGCGTCGAAGATGCTCAGCAGTGCTTATACTTCCAACAGCATTAAGGCACCCCCCTTTTTCAGATGCTCTCATCTTTTTTGCATTTTCAGATTTATCCAGAAACTTATCACTCTCCCAGTATTTAAGAAGTTGCTCAAATACTTCTTCTCCTATCCAAATGGGACGGATTCCATGAAGTTCCTAACGCTTTCTAACACGTCGTAGCATGTCAGAAAGTCGTCTTGAAGTTCTGTCATAAAAGTTAGATAACTCTAATGAAAAAGTCATTTAAATAACATAAATTAAACAATAAATTAAGTATATCTGAAATTGCTTAAACCAATGTTCTCTATCATCTCCCTTAACATCTTTAAAAGTCTTTAGAAATGTTTTATAATTCTGCTGAATTACATAACTTATAACTTTGACAGCAGTCCGACTCGGCGAGAATCTAAACAACATTAATTGAATTAGCATTAATTATAAAGTTATTAAAAATGAAAACGTATATTAAATACAAATTGATAAATAAGAAACTTACGAGCTTCCTTCGGGCTTAATGAAAAATTTCCCATCAATGATATGAATCTGTCTCGGATCATTATTCCCTCGAAGATCGCTCTCATCCAACTCATCATCCCCAACCTCATCCTCATCCTCCACCTGATCATCATCCTGTGTGGGCGGTGTAAAACTAGATCCTCCGGTTGTTGCACCCCAAAATTTGCCCTCTTTCCCTGTGCTATAAGTTATCAAAGACGTTTATTTCGTCTCTCAAAAATCCAAAGAAATAATAAAGAGTTTTTATTGTTCGAGGTCATTAAGTCAAGAGGCTTGTAGTGTGAATTGCAAAGGAATGAGTCATGGTACAAGGTTATGAGCTTAAGGATAACATTGTGTTCAAGACGCCGCTTGGTTTGAATTAAGGGATTGAGACTGAATTAAGGTCACAATGATTTGAGGATGAATTTGATGATCTAATTGCCTTTATTATTCAAATTTTGTTCAAGGTATTTTGTTCATTAAGAATCTAATTCAAGCTAAGGTACAGGATGCAAGAAATAAGGTCGTGAATTACTTGTGATCAAAGCTCTATCATTTCTCTCATTGATTTGTTGATTGCGATGCAAGGAGAATTGTGTTGAAGATTGAATTCAGGTTTTTATGCGAATTGAAATGGGAATACAAAGTCCTGTAAGGCTTTTCGTTGATTTCATTCATCAAGTCATTATTCATCACTATCCATTACAAAGTCAAATATTCCATTGCAAATTACAATCAAACACAATTTCAAAAGTCCAATTAACATTACATCATGAGAAAATATACATCATTATTCATCCAAAAAATTCAAGTTCTCATTCAAATGTCCATTAGAAAACAATCAAACTACAAAAGAAGTACACAAAAAATATTCTTAGTCTATAGAAGTTCCATGCCATAGCTTGAGCTTCATCAACGACTCTACATAAAAAATCCTGCATACTTCAAAAACGAACCAAAATTACAGCAAGAAGGAAAGATTGAACCGCATCAGTGAACCACAACTAAATCGACCCTACACTTCTCCAACAAACCGTAGCTGCAACAAATTCAAACAAATCCCTGCATAACCATAAAAAACCGGTTCACCCATTGGTTCAAGAAAAAGACGGTTCAAAGAGGAAAGAATTGGTATCAGAAAAGGGGAGAAAAAAATCAGTAACGAAAGGTAACAAACTCAGAGAAAAATTCATAACATAATGGGGACTCACCAAAGAAAACTTGTAACAAACTTTCTGAAGCTTTGAATCTTCTTTCTCCAGAAACCTTCAACCTCTTCACGATTCCACCAGATAATCATCTTCTCCCTCACTCTCTCTAAGTCTCTGAACCGAATTCACTCTTCAATCTTCATAGGATTCTTCACACAATCACGTAACATACAAATCCTTAACTTCTCTTCATCATCTTCATCATCTCTTCTTCAATCCTCAGAAAATCACCAAACTCTGTGCTTCATCATTCGTTCTTGAACCTGCAGAAGAATCACAATCTCCATACACAAAAATATCACGTGAACTCTTCACAGCGGCAATCGCTCGACGTCATCATTGCTCCACAAGATCTTCGTCTTTCTCCATATCTTCAACGCACTGCAAATAACAATCGGTAATCATTCAACGCTTATCATCACCTGCAATAACGTTCCAGAACACGCACGAAGATTCAATTCAGAGTAAAGAAGAAGAGAGCGCGTCTGAATTTTCATCAACGAAGCAACAACAACGTATCAACGGTGTTGAACCTATCGGAATCGTGAAGAAGAAAAAGAGAGGTCAAGGGAGGCACGCACCTGGAGATCTTTGCATTTCTGTTATTAACATCTTGAAGAGTCACTGGAGACTCCTTCGGTCGGAGCTGTGAGACAATAAGATTGAATCGAAGAGAGTTGATGAGACGGGAGAAACGTGGTTGATTCCGTCTGTAATATGGTGAACTGACTTTATCAAAATGTGTGGATAGCAAGAGTCGCCACTGACTTTTATTTTATCCAAATATCAGAAAGGCTAAAAGAACAGGAAAAACCTTTTAAATAAAAACTGAGTTCGGGGGTAATTATGCAAAGGGAAGGTGTAAAGCACCCTTTGCATCCATGGTTATCCATGGGCTCTTAATTGCTTTGCTCTTTAGTTTTGAAGCCAAAAGTTTCAGAAATGTAGAAGAAGAGAATACGGACTTTAGCTCGTAAATGAGCGTAGCCATATTGAAGGTTTATGAAAAAGTGTAAGAAAAAGATTTTAGCCAGAGCAAGGCAATTAGGAGCAATTACCTTAATAATGTAGAAAAACAAGTCTTTTAGCCTTTCAGGGTGAAAGGGTATATCCATGCCATAAGAGGGCAGGAAGCCTTTCATTTGGAGGTTGAAGGGTCGTCGCAATATCGTTCGCCATAAGACTGTCCCATGCCATAGAGAGGCAGGTAGTCTAAGGGAAGGATCAGAATAGCCTTTCGTTTAGGCAACCAGAGGATACCTCAGCCTTTCGTAGGCAACTTCCGAGGGAAGAGATCATATTAGTGTATCGAAGGCATCATCATTAGGGACTTATGATCTTTGCATTAATCGAGGCAACATGGCTGAGATATCCTCGTATTCGAGGGACATGGCTATTCTGCAAAAAAAAACACAAGGCAACAGGCAACAGGCAGTAAAAGAGGTTACCAAAAAAGTGTGTGTGGGTGCAACAATCATGTGATTCAATTCGAAATATATTATCTTGTAATTAAATGGCTCTAATTCAGTTCAAGGTTGCACTCCATAAATTACTAACCATGGCAGAAAATATAAAACAGTCTTAAGTGCCTTTAAGGCCAAACAATACAAACCAGGAACAGATACATGAGAATATGGGGAAGGGAAAAAGAAACCAGCGGGTTTGACATAAGTAATAATTAAGCAGAAAAATAAAAGAGATTAGAGTTTTAGGGTTACCGACTATTTGAGCTTTGGCGGTTGGCAAACCCTGAAAATGTGGGAAAAATAGAAACCAAAAAGGGGTGAGTGCATTATTAATTCAATGGCAGGTACGGTTAACCCTAATCAAAATAAAAAGGATAAAAGAAAAAAAAAGAAAATAAATATAGAAACTTAGCTTTGATTGATAAGGTTGATAGTCGGAGGTTGCCTCGAGCATTGACTCTGAACATCTGAGAATTAACAGGAAAATAATAGGAAGTGAGTGTATGGACAATTCTTTTAAATTAGCAAGGCAAAATAAATAATTAAAAAGAATAAAAGGCAAAAATAATATTGTATTAAATAAAAAAAGAAAAGGAAAAATAAATAATAACGAGAGTTGAATCGGGACTTAGCTTTGTGAAAGGCGTGGCGCGTAATCGGAAAGCATCTGAAAACAACCCTGAAAAGGACACACAAAAATATTTTTTTAGTGTAGGGCAATATTCTCGCTAACCCTGATTCGGGCGTAAGTTAACTCTAGTTAATAGAATAAATAACATTGATTTAATTAATTATTGGTTTTTCAACCTAATTAATTAAATCAGTGAAAAGACAGGCTTCGATTAAATATCTAAACCTAAAAAATTATCTACCTAATTAAATAAATAACTTAAACAAATTAAATCAAATTTAAAACAATTAAAATAAAATTATTTAATAATAATCAAATATATTATGTTTTTTTATGAGAAAAAAAGAAATTTTAAAGGAGTTTTATTCCTTAAAAAGATTTTTTTTAAAAGGATTTACAAAATAAACAAAAAAAACAAGTTATATAATCAAATGAATAAATAAAACATGAAATAAAATAAAAAAAATTAGAAAAATGTGCTTAGCTGATCCCGTGTGGTGCATTTGAGAAGTCCATGGTAGACTTGCAGTTGATGAGCGTTGGATTTGCATCTCAGGTGATCGGACGGTTTTGATATGCAGGCGTATGGTGTTCCTTCAGAGACTAGGGACGCTGGATCCGAAACAAAACATTATGAAAAAACATAGCACGACGCTGGGATCGAACCCAGGTCGTCTCAGTTCCAAACAAACGTGCCATGCCAATTCAGCCAAACATGTTCGTTGTTAATTATATGAATCAATTAAATAATATATAAAAAATACATAGCAAAATTCAAACCAGAAATAATGGCGCCAGATACCCTTCGTCTTCAACCTTGGTGTTCTCTTAAAACACAAACTTTAGGCCACGGTTTTTTAACATGGCTGTATGTCACAAAGCTCTGATCCTGCAAATTAAAATCAACAAACACAATACAACAACCCAGATCGAACCTATGCATCCCCACGAATTCAATGGGACCTCTAATTTGGTCTGAAATCGGGTATAACCAGGTTTCCCCAAAATCACTAACCTAAACCCTAGTCATGGCCGAACGTGATCCCGTGAGTTCTACAGCGTGATTCTGAACGCGTTGATGATAGGTGATGGTCTGAAACGCTTCAGGGAGTGCCAATGGTCGAGTTGCAATCTTCAGAATGCTTTTAATCTACCCCAATCTCCAGAACCGAGCTTCAAATTTCTTTGAGTTTCTTGAGTTTTTCTTTGATTCTTTTGCTGCAAATCCTTGTCAAAAAATTCCCACCATGCTTTTGATCAATAACATATATATAATGGATCATATTAGGGCACTAAAAATATGGGTGAATCTCTATTGAATCAAGACTTGAATTTGATTGAGATTTTATTTTTATTCTTCCCAAATTTGGCCAAAATTATTCTTTTCTATCACCAATCTTGTACTCCACGAAATTGACTTTAAATATGTAGTATTTGGATGATAGAAATTGTTTAAGAATTAAATCCTAATCAAATATCTTCATGCCTTCTTCATCATTTGACTTAAATCATATTTTTAATGAATAAAAATTCAATAAAAAATAAAATAAAAATCAAATGATCGTGGATTTGGACATGGAGCTTCTAGATGACTTGTATAGCAAGATTGGGTCATAAAATATCGGGCCTCTTTGCAAAGAAATCAATTTTGAAGCCTTTTCCTTCACATTTTTCCTTTTGAAATTGCTCGACTTTGACGAGGCATATCTCCCTCAATTTTTAAGATATGGAAGAGTTCTAGGACTTTTTAGAAACCTCAAGATGTCCCCTACAAGCCACTTTGGAAGCTTATTTTCATTTGAAGATTTTATCTTGATGATATTGGCTTTGACAAAAAACTGCTTTCGGTTGACTTTCAAAAAGGACCTATAATCTTTTGATCCATATCTCTCAAATGAAGCATTTTTGGACTTGGCTTGTGAGAGACAAAATTGTAGAGAATTCAATTTCCTTCAAGATAGGCTTTGGTTGGGAAATTTCTGATGTTCCATGTAGGAGTTATGGCTGGTCAAAGTTTAGTTGACTTTCTCCTATGAAAACCCTAATTTAGAAACTTTTGGAATTGTTGATTTCTGATCTTTCCTTGATGAACCATGATCAATTCTTGATCAAATGGTGAATGATACTTCAAAATGAGGATGTTGACAAAAAATCGGGAGTTTTGACTGTACTTTGACCACAATTGACTTTTAAGTCAACTAAGTCGACTGTTGAATTTTTGAACAATTGAGTGATCAATCTTTTGAATTGAGATCTGAAACTTGTCATGGAGGTAATGTGGGGTATCATAGACCATGTGGGATGCCTTGGAGCTTTTGATCCATTAACTTCTTCGCAGAACAACAAAACCCTAATTCTTTGAACTTTGTTTAGGAGAGGGTGTCTTTGAACATTGTACCTTGATTTGAATTTGAACAAGGGAAATAGCATGGGCAAATTTTAGGGTATGACACCGTCATTGTTGTTTACGGCGGAGAGCGGAGGGTCGAAGGAAATGTAGTGAAAAGATGAGTGAGACATGGTTGTGGTGGTGGCCGGAGCACTGTTGCGATGAAGCTCGTCAAAGGATGATTGGTGAAGATGGCTTGCTGTAACCGGCGTCGTCGTCGTCGTGGCCGGAGCACTGTCCCCATTTAATTTCCTCTTTGTATCAGCATGAGCTTTGGTGTGATTAATTGGACTTAATTAGTGTTAATGATTATGATTAATGAAAAACCTGTGTATTAATCAGTATTACATAGAACTGGATCATCCTGGATCATCATCAGCTTTGGGCCTCACGATTTTATTGCTATTTCACACCCCGAGGGAGGCCCATGCGCCACTCCTTTTTCTGAATTGCAAACAATACTCTTTGGGCCATCACAGAAAATGCTATCCATACCTCCATGAGCCCAATGCACATCTGTTTTGACACAAAAATCTGAACAAAAAACTGTTGGGCTTAATCCCTTGGGCCCTTGCGCCAGTTTGCTGTATACACCATTGTTTTACACAATGAACCCCTCTGTGTTCATAGTTTTCTATCTTAGATTTGGTTTTTTTTATCTAGTTTGTTCTCCATCATTTTTAGTGTAACAAAAACATAAAATCATAATAAACTTTGTTAGACTTAGGATTTTAATCTTGATATTGTTTTGTTAGATTTTAGAATTTAATCGAATAGTTTGTTTCGGTAGCTTTTGGTTGAATAAAATAGCATAAAAACAATTCACTTTGTTAGACTTTTGCTTGATAATAAATGAATAAAAACAAGTACTATATTTTCCTTATTAGAATTTAATTGTCTTGTTATATAGTTTAGTCTTTATCGTTTTTACCCGATTTTACCGTTTCGGTGTACCTTTTGACTTGTAAATACTTGCTTTGGTTTCCATAATACTTGTGTACATATTTGACTAACATTTGAGTGCTATTTTTGGTTGTTATCTTACTTTCACTCGATTTATGTTTAAAAAGTGTGTTAATGTCAAATTTCTCATTTCGTTATCTTTTTTCGGTGTAAAGCACCGACGTAATTCCGATTGCGGTGTTTTTTATCTCTAACTTGTGTGCTAGTGTGCGAGGCATTTGGATAGTCACTGATCGACGCTTGTTACTTGAGTGTTCCGCTTTACCTGCGGGACACAATCTCATTCACTTGTATCTTGTTCTCATCCTGGAGACATGCCTTTATTGCTTTATATCTGCTTGTTTGGTTTGCTTGTTCCTTTTGCAGGTGTATTGTGATTATGCTCGACGCGCATGTCGACCTTTGTGTGATTTCATGGCTAATCGGTGTGCTGACTATCTGCTTTTGCTTTGCTAGCTCGCTCGCGGGATCCTAGTTTCCTTGCTCTCTTTGCTTTAGTTTACGGATCATCATCCGTTTGGTATTGATCCCTTTTTCATTTTATTTTTCTCTCACTTTATCGCTTTCTCGCATCATCCTTTAACATGAGAAGTAGGACTTAGACATGCATCTGGCCAAGCCCTCGAAAGAGGCTCTGTTTTTGTTGGTGTGTTTACATTTGTGCTTCGCTGCAGGGAGTCACGGTGTAATAAGTCCTATATGGCGCTCCGTTAAGTCCTCATGGAAGGCACGCGGAAAGGGTTAGTAATCAACCCCCGCCTAGTCTCATCGAGTCCGTTCGGTATGCTCACGCTACGCGTTGCTCGCTTCCGAACCTGCACAAGATCTTGTTATCGAGTATGTCAGGAAAAGGGTTCATGTAGCCGGACCCCCGCCTTTCCTATAGCTCGCGTCGCTCGACGTTGATGCTCTGTGTACGCACGCACCGTTTTCCTTTCAGATCCGTGACGGCTTGGTTGCTGAGAGGGACTCGCTCCTCTTGTCTATGGCCCGGTCATTTTTGCGAGGTCTAATGCTTGGTTGACTCCGGTGATTCGCTCCCCCTGGCTATGGCGGGACCGCTTTTCTACCACTCGGCCAGTGTCGTTGGTTTGTTTGTTGTACGAGTGAAACTCGTTTGTGTGTGTTATACCCCAAAATTTGCCCGCATCTTTTTTCAAGAAAACTCCAATCTGAAAATTAAGAGTCTCATATAATCATGGATTTTTTTCAACAAATATCCTGACATATGAAATACTTAGTTTTTAGAATTTTTTCTTATACAGTAATTTGGCTTGCAGTTGAATTTATTCTTACGCAAACGCCAAATACTGTTTATTACTTCACACATGCTATTTATTTATTTACAGATAAATAGTACTGACACAATTGGTACAGAGTTAAATCTTTTTGCAGGCGCAGAATCAGGAAACTCAGACTGTACTGGTAACAAGTAGATTATTATTATCTTTTGTTTCCCACTAATTTTTGTACTATATTCCATTATTTTCAAAAATCTTTTTAAATCTCTTTTTCAAAAATCAAATCCTAACTTTATTCTCCACATCTCTCTTTTTCCCAACACTATCATACACTTTCTTTCAAATCTTACTTCCACTCAAATTTTCCTTTTGTACGGAATCACATCATTCCCCAACGTCTCTATCCTTCTTTCCATTCTATAAATACCTCCCATTTTCTTCCATAAAATCTCACATCAAATTCTAATTCATCTCTCAAATTTCCACTTCATAATCCATCCTTTCTTCTTCCCCGACAAAATGGCAAAGCGGTGGGAAACGTGTTTTCTTATGGTCATCACCATTGCTACGGTGATCATGTCTTTCTTCTGTCTACATAGCCCGGAACACTGTGGACCTGGGATGCTTATGCTCCCAATCATCTACATGTTACTATTTGTAGCATGGGTTATCAATCGTCATTTTTAAGATTTGCCGTATTTCTTAAATGTACCGTTTATCCGTCGTACTGTTCAATATAGTATGTAATATTTGTACTGTCAGTATTAAATGTTGTACTATTTGTCATAATATTGCTTAATTACTCAGATAATATTTTATGTGTTTTCTGCCAGTCAAATATTCATTTTTCTGGGCATTAAATGATTTTCAGGGTTATTATCGGTAATTTTGCCCGCATACAGTAAATATTAGTTATTTATTATGTCTGTGTTTTTAACAAGTCATGTAAATAACTTTCATTTTTCACATAAAACAAAAAACAACAAAAAAGAAAATTAACTTTGACTGTTGATTTTTCACTCTAACTGCTACATCAATACCTGAACAGTCAGTCGACAGCCAAACTGCTGGCAGTACAATTCTCAGTGTTTTGTACCATCAATCAAATCAATCTTTCACAATTCAAAATTCCAAGATTTTTGTTCTAGAAGTCTTCTGAATATCACGCGATTAGCAGAGACTCAACACTGCACAAAAATCAGGTACGCTTAACTGTCTCCTACATAAACAGTCCCTGACTAGGGTTTTCTTGTTTTTACAGGAGAAACAAGTTTTTGAGAGCTCAAATGGATTTCATACACATCCATATATCTCAAAGTACCATCATACAAATTTTCAAACTTCAATTCACTCAGACGCACCGTCAGCAGCTCAAACAGTCAACAGACGACCCGTTTGACCAAAAAAGTCAACAGACAGTCAAAAATGAATATTTTTGTCAAAGTCCATATTTTGTCAAAGGATTCATCATTTGATCATTGGATGATCATAATTCATCAAGGAAAGATCAAAAATCAACAAAACCCTAAGATTCAAAATTAGGGTTTTTGCCTGAAAAGTCAACTCAACTTTGACTGGTCATAACTCTCTCATCCTTCATCCAAAAAATTCAAACCAAAGCTCATTTTGAAGGAAATTCAATTATCTTTCAAATGCCATTGATCCCATGGTCATTGGATTCACCATTTGAAAAATATGATCAAAGACATTACAGGTCATTTTCAAAGTCAACAAAAAGACACTTTTTTCAAAAGGACACACAAAGAGCATCAAAAATCATTTTGACATGAGACCAAAGACATTGGTTATAGGACTCTTTGAGGTTTCCAAAAAGTGCAAGATCTCCTTCATATGACAAAAATTGAGGGATTTACACCTTGTTTAAGTTGGCTAAATTTTGGGAAAATGCATGAAATCAACATTGCTCAAAAATGTATTTTTTCCAAATGGGGCCAAGTTTTCATGGTTCAAACATCTTTGCCATGTTATTATGGGCCTCCCACGACCAAGACAAGGCCCACACCATTTTTATTCATTTTTTGCTTGATTTTATCTTATTTTAAGATTAAATAAAAAGTAAAAATGGAAGGATAATGGATGGCTTAATTTCTAAGCATGACTCATCAAGGGAATCAATTAAACTCTGCCCCAAGCCAAAGTACAGCAGAAGGAGAGTTGAAAGTCAAGCCATGGTAGCTTGAATGCAAAGCCATAAGTGTTGAAAAAGTCAAGAATTCAACAAAAGCCCTTAATGCTTTTAGCTTAGTTTTTAAGCACTACAATGTCTATATAAGAGCTATAGAGCTTCAGTAACAAAGGTCCACAGAAATGGCGACTCTGCTGGGGAGATACTTTCAAAAACAAAATGTTTTCAAAAAGGGTTACCTTAAGAGAATAGATCACTTCGATGTTTTCAATTGTTTGACTTGATTGCTCTATTTTTCAGAGGTTTGTTTGGGTATTTTGCTTGTGTGAAAGATTCTAACCCGAATCTCGAGATACCTTAAGTATATGACAATAGACCAAGGAAACTGTACAGCATGTACCGATACGGTTGATCTGGTAGTCATCATTAGTGCGATACTTTGGTTTATACTGATGTCCCTTGAAAACGATCAAGGAGTATATTAGGCTTCCGAAATGTCATTAAACACTAATTTGTCTTAGAACCTTTTTAGTTGAACTTGACTTGTGGCCTATTAAGTGGCTAGCTTTGAAATTGATCGAAGTTAGTTATCCTCGAGGAATATTTTGATCGGCCGCTCGAGCGCCGTATTGAGATGTTACTTCCAAGGATCATAGAACCCGAATACTATTCTAGGACAGGTTTTAACCAACTCAACTTCAGTGGGGAGGGTATCACCTATCAGCTCCATGCAAGCCTTTAAACCTAAGGCTATTGTTTGATTTGTTTTTGTGTGCCACATGTTTGCATCATAAGCATATCATTTTCTCACAAAACACTTCAAGGATCAAAGAGTTTACCTTTGTTTTTGCAGGTAATGGCTCCCGCCACCAAAGATTACATCCGAATCAACATCTCAACGGTACCATCTGAACTAAAAGACTTAGTGTCAGAATTCCCCAGGAATGTTCAATTCACCGAAAGGCATGGTCACCTACTCCATTTGGTTACCTCAAAATTTGAAGAAGACATGATACGGGTCCTGTTCCAGTTCTTTGACCCTGAACATCATTGCTTTACCTTTCCTGATTACCAGTTGGTACCCACTTTGGAAGAGTTCTCTGAGCTAATTGGATTACCTATTCGAGATCAATTACCTTTCACTGGTTTAGAAAGGATTCCAAAACCTGAAGTCATTGCTGCTGCTTTACATTTGCGGAAATCAGAAATCGAGTCCAATTGGGAAACAAAGAGTGGAGTTAAGGGTTTGCTTGCCAAGTTCTTGTTGGAAAAGGCTCGACTACTGCTAGAAAACAAAAGTTATCCAGCTTTTGAGGAAGTTATGGCACTTTTGATCTATGGGTTGGTTTTATTCCCAAATCCCGACCAGTTCATAAGTGTACACATCATCAACCTTTTCCTAATCCGTAACCCGGTACCAACATTGCTGGGAGACATTCTACATTCTCTACACACTCATACCATGAAGAAACGAGGAACTCTCATGTGCTGTATACCACTACTGGCTAGGTGGTTTACATTTCATCTTCCCCGATCAGTGTGGAGAAATGAACAAAGAATGCAATGGTCTCGCAGGATTATGTCTTTGTCTCATTCAGACATCCGGTGGAACAACTTCTTTCAAAGAGACATTACTATCATTGATCATTGTGGAGAGTACCCTAATGTGCCACTCCTTGGCATCAAAGGAGGCATAACTTACAATCCCTCTTTAGCTCTACGCCAATTCGGATATGCAAGGAGCAACGGTCCTCATGACATGATTATCCATGGCATTGTGTTTGATTACGAGAATGATTCTCATAGACACCGACGAAGGTTCATACATGCATGGGGCAGTGTCTATAGAATAGAAAGCAAAACTCTGGGGCAATGGAATTCTATCCCTATGGAACCCTACCTCAGATGGGTCCGCACTCATGCTCAGAAACTCCTTATGCCATATCCTGCTGTTCTACCTGTGACTATTGAACCAGAGGTCGAAGGATATGAACCTCAAGTTATTCTACACCCGGACATGCCAAATGACCTAGAAGAGTTGCAAAAATCTTGGGTTCAACTCAAAGAGGAAAGAGACACCTTCAAAGCATACTGTCAGGACTATGAGAGAAGGATATTGGAGCTCACCGGACAGCTTCAAGAAGAACAGCAGGTCAACACATTCCTGGGGGCAAAGAGAAAGCGTCCACGGGAGACCTGAAGGATCATTTATTTTATTTCTGTCTTGTAAGCCCAAATGAGGCAAAGAAAAAAGAAGCAAAAAAAAAAAGAAATAAATTGATTAACTAACGTTTGTTTCTTCTTTAACAAATCTAAACTCTAAGATCCTTGAAACATTGCACACACATTTCACTTCATGCATGGCATATACATTTCATACATTGCATTCATATACATTGCACATACATTTCATACATTGCATACACATGGCATCCAGTCATACACATTGCATAACAGGTTCACATGACGGATTTCTCATCTTCTCGCTGTTTATTTCAGTCAGAAGAGATGGAATCTGAAATGAGCATCAAGAATCTCGAAGCACAGAATGCCCAAGTTCAAGTGGCAATTCTGGAACTGGCAAAGGGGCAACAAGAACTGAAAGCCCTGATAATCAAGAAGAAAAAGAAACCCAAAGGATCTGTAGGCGTGAGTCACCTGAAAAGGAAGATCAAAATCCCAGTCAAAAAGTTCAAAAAGCCACCGATCCCTGAAACAGTCGGTGATGATGAACAAGAAGACAATCAAAGCAACCAGGGTTCTGCTAAACCCTCTCTCTCTTCAAATGAAGAAAATGATCATTCTGGGGACGAACCGGATGATGAAAAATACCAACAGCTGGAAGACCGTATGAAAGCTATGGAGATACAAAAAATACCTGGCTTAGATTTCAATGATCTGGGGCTCATCTCGGATGTTGTTATCCCTCCAAAATTCAAAGTTCCTGTCTTTGCAAAATATGATGGAGTTTCTTGCCCGAAACTACATCTGAGATCCTATGTAAGGAAGATACAACCTCATACAACGGATAACAAATTGTGGATTCACTTCTTCCAAGAAAGTCTGTCGGGTACACAACTCGAGTGGTACTATCAGCTGGAAAATACCAAGGTTCATACTTGGGAAGAATTAGCTGCTGCTTTTTACAAACAGTACCAATACAATGCTGATCTTGCGCCAACCCGTACTCAACTAAGGGGCATGTCTATGGGACCAAAAGAAAGTTTCAAAGGATATGCACAAAAATGGAGAGATATGGCTGGAAGGGTTCAACCACCCTTATCTGATCGCGAACTAGTCGACATGTTCATGGGCACTTTAACTGGCCCTTTCTATAGCCATTTGCTAGGAAGCTCATCATCAGGTTTCACTGACCTAATACTGACCGGAGAACGTGTCGAAAGTGGCATTCAAAATGGAAAAATTCAAATAGGTTCCACCTCTGGTACTATAAAAAGGCCCATCAGCGGGAGAAATGAGGTCAATGCAACACAAATTCAGAAAAGTCGCAAAAGTGAGCAGCATCAATCTGTAGGGGCAGTTCTGATCTCCGCATCTGCACCTCAAAAAGATCAACAGCCAAAATATACGCATCGACCAGATGCACCAAGAAGAAATTTCACCAGAATCAACATGCCAATCTCTCAGGCATTGCAGCACTTGCTAAAAGCAGATCTGATCACATTAAAAGGTCCTCCAAAGAATGTCAACACTTCCTCTCCAAATTATCGCCATGATGCGACATGTGCCTATCACTCAAACTGTCCAGGACATGACGCAGATCACTGCTGGGCCTTGAAAAATAAAATACAAGATATGATAGATGCTGGGGAAATTGAGTTCGATCCTCCAGAAACTCCAAATGTCATCACAGCACCTATGCCAAAGCATGACAAAACTGTTAACGCTATCCTGGACACTATTTACATCTATGATGTGAACGAATTATCAACTCCACTCTGCGAAGTCAAAGGGAAGCTAATCCGAGCTGGTTACTTTCCAGGGTGTGACCCCGATTGCTTTTATTGCTCATGCCTGCCCAATGGTTGTGAAAATCTGAGGATGGGAATTCAAAAATGGATGGATCGCCGTATCATTATGTTTGAGAGGCTCCCTTATATGGACGTGTTGTGCGAAGTCTTTGCAAACGGGATGAGAATAGAGGATGCCTCAGTGATCTCCAGCTTACCATTCAAAATCTCTACCAAGGCTCCATTCAAAATTTCTGCTACACTCAAAGTGGCATCAGTAGTCATTGCTAGTCCAACTCCATTTCCATACTCCTCAGACAAAGCTGTCCCATGGGGATATGACACTAATGTTTATGTTCATGGAATTAAGCAGGGTACCTCGACTGAAGAGACCGCAAAGTTATCTACTCCAACTATGGGTAATATTGTGGGTACCAGCAAGATCACGAGAAGTGGAAGAATCTTTTCACCAGAAATTTCTCCAAATGTTGCTGCTGGTCCAGTCCGAGTCCCAGTTCCTAATCAAAATGTCAACGCTCGAGGCAAAGAGCCACAAGTTGAACAAATTCAAACCCCGGTGGAGATCACCGCTGAGGATCCATCAAAGCAAGAAATGGAGGAAATATTGAAAATCATCTGCAAAAGTGATTACAATATTGTTGAGCAACTGGGGCACACCGCTTCAAAAATCTCAATGCTATCTCTGCTAAAATATTCAGAAGCTCATGCCAAAGCTCTGATGAAGTTCCTGAAAGCTGCGCATGTGCCTCAAGAGATCTCAGTCGACCAATTTGAGAATTGTGTTGCCAATCTAACCGTGAGCAATGGTCTCGGTTTCTCCGATGTGGATCTAACCCCTGCTGGAAAAAATCACAACAAAGCCCTACATATCTCCCTTGAATGTAATGGCACCACTCTATCTCATGTGCTAGTAGATAACGGTTCTTCTTTGAACGTGTTACCGAAAACAGTACTAGAAAAGCTTGACTTCGAAGGAATTGTGTTACAGCCAAGTGATGTTGTGGTAAGAGCCTTTGACGGATCAACCAGAACGGTATACGGAAAAGTGAATCTCCCAATCAGAGTGGGTTCTCAAATCTTTGATTCTATCTTTTACGTAATGGAAATTCACCCAGCATACTCCTGTTTACTTGGACGCCCTTGGATACATGGGGCAAACGCTGTAACTTCTACCCTGCATCAGAAGTTAAAATATCCCGTAAAAGGAAAGATTGTCACAGTCTATGGCGAAGAGGAATATGTGGTTAGTCACCTAAGCAATTCCAAATATGTTGAGTTGGAGGACGAATTCATCGAAACTCCATGCCAATCATTTGAGATGGTCTCTCCAGATGTCTCTACCACCAAGCATATTCCTGCTACTCCAACTACAACTATGGCTTCTCTCAAAGATGCCAAAGCCGTGATTGAACAGGGTGATTGCACAGTATGGGGACAACTTCCCGATATACCCTACAAGTCTGACAAACTAGGTCTGGGCTATGATAGTGAAAATCAAAAGAATGATCAAAGTCCTCGTTCTAAAGGATTGATGTCACACTTTGTCCGCCAAGAAGTAAACGCTATTGAAGATGAAGGAGTGTTCATGAACCATATCCTTCAGCCATATCCAGATGAGATTCCACCCATTTCCATGGGAATGTGGGATGCTGTGGGAGAACCAAACGGCGGATATAACTATCAGTATGCCGCACCTCAGAATTCTTATATTGCTATGGAAGACCTTACCCCGACTGGATGGGGTGATCAAATTGGAAATAACGAAAGTTTCACAAGTCCTGTCACTGAGCAATATCAAAATCCACCCAAAGAAGTATGGGACACGCTAGGAGAACCCAGCGGCAAATATGACTATATGGTGAAATATTCCGCTCCTCCGAGCTCACAAATTGCCATGGAGGACATTGTCCCAACTGGATGGGATGAACATTATGATGACAATTTCGCTTTCAAAGAAGCCAGGGAAATACCAAATAACGAGGGTTGCTTTCTGTCAGCATACACTCCTCATCAGGATGCACAAGTCTCTATTCAAAACATCATCCCGACTGCATGGGACGGCCTTATCAAGCATCTCGCTCAGCCAACAGAGATATCTCAGCCTGGGCTCTCGTATCCAGCAGAGTATATCCCTTATCCCGAAGGATCACCGGCTCATTTTCCCACTAATGAAATCAATGCTGTGGAAGATGAAAAATGCAACTGCAACTGGAACAGCTGGATACTCCCTGCTCACAACAGTGGATTGAACAATTGGAAAGCTGAGGATGTGATCTCCTTTGACCAGGAGTAAATGCCATTTCCTGTTTTCTTTGTGTATATTGTGCAAAGATAAAAATGGTTCTTGAACAATCGAACCATGAGCTTGAAAGCCGTGTGCCTTAGCACACCGGTCCTTCTATAAGGGCTTATCATATCATGATCATGCGCATTCAATAAAATCATGGGACGCTTGCATATTTAAATTTTGTGATCCTTTTTCCTTCTTTCTTCGCTTTCAAATAGCTATGTTTTTTCTTCACACATACTCACATAATTAACATGTAGATTCACATACACTCTGGATCCAGTCAACAACGATTCTGCTATTGCCCGTCATGACTTTGAAAATCCGATCTACCAAACTGAGGACGAAAGTGAGGAAGATTGTGAAGTGCCAAGAGAACTTGCAAAGCTGCTAGAACAAGAAGACAAGGCCATACAGCCTCACGAGGAGCCAATTGAGGTCATCAACTTGGGCAGCAACGAAGAAAAGAAAGAAGTCAAAATAGGGGCTGATTTAGAACACAGCGTCAAGCAAAGACTGATTCAAATGCTGCGAGACTACGTCGAGATATTCGCCTGGTCCTATGAGGATATGCCAGGCCTTGACACGGACATCATAGTTCATCGCCTGCCAATCAAAGAAGGTAGCACTCCAGTCAAACAGAAACTACGAAGGAGTAGGCCTGATATGTCAAAAAAGATCAAAGACGAGGTTGAAAAACAGTTCAATGCCGGATTCCTAAAAGTTGTAAGTTATCCTCCTTGGATAGCTAACATCGTCCCTGTACCTAAAAAAGACGGGAAAGTCAGAATGTGCGTGGACTACAGAGATCTAAACCGGGCAAGTCCCAAAGATGATTTCCCTTTACCACATATCGATGTACTGGTTGACAATACCGCACAATGCAAGGTATTCTCCTTTATGGACGGATTCTCAGGGTACAATCAAATCAAGATGGCACCCGAAGACATGGAAAAAACAACCTTCACAACACCCTGGGGAACCTTTTGTTACAAAGTAATGCCCTTTGGTCTGAAAAACGCAGGAGCAACCTATCAACGTGCAATGGTAGCGCTATTTCATGATATGATTCATCAAGAAATAGAGGTGTATGTCGATGACATGATTGCAAAATCCAACACCGAGGAAGAACATCTGGGTCATTTACACAAGTTGTTTGACAGACTCAAGAAATACAAGTTGCGACTGAACCCAAATAAGTGTACCTTTGGAGTAAGATCCGGCAAACTCTTAGGTTTCATCGTCAGCAGCAAAGGTATTGAGGTTGATCCCGCCAAGGTTAAAGCCATTCAAGAAATGCCTATACCTCGTACCGAGAAACAAGTCAGAGGATTCTTGGGACGTCTAAATTACATCGCCCGATTTATTGCCCACATGACTACTACTTGTGTGCCGATCTTCAAACTGTTGAAGAAAGATCAAGTGGAAAGGTGGAATGACAAATGCCAGTTAGCCTTTGACAAAATCAAAGAATATCTCCAAAAACCTCCAATCTTGTTGCCACCTGTGGAAGGCAGACCTCTGATAATGTACCTAACTGTGTTAGAAGACTCAATGGGGTGTGTACTAGGACAACATGACGAATCCGGCCGAAAGGAGCACGCAATCTACTATCTTAGCAAAAAGTTTGCCGATTGTGAAACAAAATACTCACTACTCGAAAAAACTTGTTGTGCCTTAGCTTGGGCAGCTCGCCGACTAAGACAGTACATGCTAAATCACACCACTTTCCTAATCTCCAAGATGGATCCCATCAAATACGTGTTCGAAAAACCTGCTCTCTCTGGAAGAATAGCGAGATGGCAAATGATCTTAACAGAATATGACATTCAATACACTTCACAAAAAGCAATCAAAGGAAGTGTGGTAGCTGATCATCTGGCTCATCAAGCAGTGGATGATTATCAAGCATTGAACTTTGACTTCCCAGACGAAGACATTATGCTAGTCAATGACTACAAACAATCAGGACCAGAAGAAGGACCCGAGCCAGGATCCCGGTGGACTATGGTTTTTGACGGAGCTTCTAATGCACTTGGCAATGGCATCGGAGCTGTGATCATTTCCCCCGCAGGAAGTTACACACCGTTCACTGCCAGATTATGCTTCAATTGCACTAACAATATAGCCGAATACGAAGCATGTATTCTGGGTCTTAAAGCTGCAATCGATCTAAGAATCAAATTCCTGGAAGTCTACGGAGACTCGGCCTTGGTAATCTACCAAGTCAAAGGGGAATGGGACACGAAGCACCCGAATCTAATTCCTTACAAAGAATATGTGCTGAGTTTGATTCTTTACTTCGAAGAAATCACTTTCGAACACATCCCACGCGAGGAAAATCAACTAGCTGATGCTTTAGCTACCATGTCATCCATGTTCAAAGTCAGGTGGGACAACGAGGCGCCTATGATCACCATTTACAGGCAAGATGAACCATCCTATTGCAATGAGATTGATACCGAAGGAACCGAGGAAAAACCATGGTTCCATGAAGTAAAAAGATATCTCGAAGCTCAGGAGTACCCTGAAGGGGCATCCATTAACGACAGAAAGTTTCTAAGGAGATTTGCTGCCAAATTCTTTCTAAGCAATGGAACCCTATACAAACGCAACCATGACTCGACTTTACTTCACTGTGTAAACAAGAAGGAAGCAGAACAGATCATGGAAGAAATACACAATGGTGCCTTCGGTACTCATTCCAGTGGACATACAATGGCTAAAAAGATCCTGAGAGCAGGTTATTACTGGTCTACCATGGAAACAGACTGCCATCATCACTCCCGAACATGTCACAAATGCCAGATATACGCTGACAAAGTACATGTACCTCCAGTTCCATTAAGCGTCCTGACGGCTCCTTGGCCTTTTGCAATGTGGGGTATTGATATGATTGGAGAAATCAAACCTACTGCCTCCAACGGACATCGCTTTATCCTGGTCGCTATTGACTACTTCACAAAGTGGGTAGAAGCAGCTTCATTTGCTTCTGTTACCAAGAATGTGGTGGCCCGGTTCATCAAATACAATCTCATTTGTCGGTACGGCATCCCTGAACGGATTATCACGGACAATGGCACAAATCTAAACAACAGAATGATTACTGAACTTTGAACACAGTTCAAGATCAAGCATCATAATTCCTCTCCATATCGACCAAAGATGAACGGCGCGGTGGAAGCTGCCAACAAGAACATCAAGAAAATCATACAAAAAATGACAGTAACCTACAAAGACTGGCATGAGATGTTGCCTTTTGCTCTTCATGGTTATCGCACATCTGCGCGTACTTCAACAGGGGCAACTCCATTCTCCTTAGTCTATGGTATGGAGGAAGTTCTTCCAATTGAAATTCAGATTCCTTCCCTAAGGATTATGAAAGAAGCCAATCTAGACGAAGACGATTGGATTCAAACACGGTTGGACCAGATAAACTTGATTGATGAGAGAAGGCTCGCAGCTATTTGTCATGGTCAGCTATACCAAAAGCGTATGATCAAAGCCTTCAACAAAAAAGTCAAAAGTCAAGCATACCAAACTGGTGGCTTGGTTGTCAAACGCATCATCTTACCACAAGGTGATCCCAGAGGCAAATGGACTCCCACCTACGAGGGACCATTCATAATCAAGAAAATATTCTCCGGCGGCGCCATGTTGATTACCACCATGGATGGCGAGGATTTCCCACACCCTGTGAATGCTGACATAGTCAAAAAATACTTCTCTTAAAAAAAAAAAACAGCTCGCTAAGTTGAAAACCTGAAAGGGCAACTTAGGCAAAAAAAAAATGAGCGTCTCGGTGGATTGAAAACCCGAAAGGGCGGTCCAGGCAAAAGTTAGAGACTAAACAAATACTATCCCGGTAGGCTGAAAACCTGAAAGGGCAGCCTAGGCAAAAGTTAGGGAATGAAGCATACAACTGTGTTCCGTTCAGCTGCCTACTCACCATCAAGATTCAACACCTCAAAGACGCCGATCAGTCCAATCACTTTCTTCCAACAAGTGAGGGATGAGATGCTCGAAGACAGATTGGCAATAGCAGAGTTGAAACTTGACTGGCATCATTTTCACATAGCTATTTATCTTCATAAATATTTTCCAAAACTTTCTGACAGTTTCCTACTTCTAGGATTGTTGTCTCCCTGTGCTAACCAGCCTATCATGGCTCTTTTTCAAAAATCAATGCAGCTTAGGCTCAAAAATCACTATTTTCACTTTTTTCTGTTTTAAATACGTAAACGTCCCAATGATAATTTTGAATGAACATGTGCATTTGAATATGATTGATGTTTACCAGGAAAAACAGGAATAGCATTCAAGAAATGTCCCAATTATCTGGACATCATCCCATCAGAAGAAAATCCCCAAGAGAAACGCATTTCTCAGCAAAGTCCTCAAAAAGATTTTCTCTTCAAAAGAAGTCTTATCCCCCAGCAGGGTTGTTCCAGATTACTATCTTCAGAAGGTGTGATCCCCGCACCCGGACTTGGTCAGATAGTGCATCGGAGGATTATGTATCTTCCTCATTCCCATTTGAAAGGGCATCAGAACTTCCAGCTACCTTTCATTCTCAAGAGATATTCAAAGATCCTTCAACAGAATACCAGGGTTCTCAAAGAATTTCCCCAGCCAAGGGTACTCAAACAAGACAAAAGATCATCAACGATCACAATATAGTCATATCCAGATGACTGGTGGAAATTTATTTTCCCAAATAGAAGCTCGACATCTCACATTCATACATCACATATTCATATTCATACACCATATTCATACATCATATTCACACATTCATATTCACATTCATACATCATACATCATGCATCATGCGCATATTCATACACAACATCACATGCATATTTCTCCGGGAATATCTCACATTTACATGCATCATAAACATTGCATATCACTAACTTGATTTTTCAGGTAGACGGATATCTTCAACAAAGATGTTCTCAATCACATGCAGTGTTCACCTGAATTCCATGAACGGTTCTCTCAGATATAATCAAGTCGAAGATTCATTCTGATCACTTACCAACTCAAAAACAGACATCACAGATCTAAAGTTGATACCTCAGACGGTTCCAGAACGATCTAACATCGCAGATCTAAAGCGATACCTCAGACGGTTCCAGAACGATCTAACATTGCAGATCTAAAGTTGATACCTCAGACGGTTCCAAAACGATCTAACATCACAGATCTAAAGTTGATACCTCAGACGGTTCCAGAACGATCTAACATTGCAGATCTAAAGTTGATACCTCAGACGGTTCCAGAACGATCTAACATCGCAGATCTAAAGTTGATACCTCAGACGGTTCCAAAACGATCTAACATCACAGATCTAAAGTTGATACCTCAGACGGTTCCAGAACGATCTAACATTGCAGATCTAAAGTTGATACCTCGGACGGTTCCAAAATGATCTAACATTGCAGATCTTAAGCGATACCTCAGACGGTTCCAGAACGATCTAGCATCACAGATCAAAGCGATACCTCAGACGGTTCCAGAACAATCTAGCATCAAAGATCTAAAGCGATACCTCAGACGGTTCCAGAACGATCTAACATTGCAGATCTAAAGCTGATACCTCAAACGGTTCCACAATGATCAACTTTCAAAATCTAAAGCAGAAAAACTTTGGACAAGTTCCGTAGCAATCATCCTCCAAGACTTAAAGCGGTAACCTTGGACGGTTCCGAAACAGTCAACACAAAGACTTTCAAATCCTTCATCAAGATATAATCAATGGATTCATTCTGATGAACAAACCCTCAACCCATTTACCAGGTGGCATCTGAAAGCCCATCTCAGGTAATGTGTCAATCTGCCAACAACACTTCGCAGACGACATTCAAATGCAACTTCCAACATCTCTTCTGATCAAGGTAAGTGCAAATTTTCAGGGCATCTAAATATTCAATCATCTTCTACCTTCAGATTTCAGACAATCTCTTCAGGTTTAAGAAGATTGAATAGGGGCAACTGTTATACCCCAAAATTTGCCCGCATCTTTTTTCAAGAAAACTCCAATCTGAAAATTAAGAGTCTCATATAATCATGGATTTTTTTCAACAAATATCCTGACATATGAAATACTTAGTTTTTAGAATTTTTTCTTATACAGTAATTTGGCTTGCAGTTGAATTTATTCTTACGCAAACGCCAAATACTGTTTATTACTTCACACATGCTATTTATTTATTTACAGATAAATAGTACTGACACAATTGGTACAGAGTTAAATCTTTTTGCAGGCGCAGAATCAGGAAACTCAGACTGTACTGGTAACAAGTAGATTATTATTATCTTTTGTTTCCCACTAATTTTTGTACTATATTCCATTATTTTCAAAAATCTTTTTAAATCTCTTTTTCAAAAATCAAATTCTAACTTTATTCTCCACATCTCTCTTTTTCCCAACACTATCATACACTTTCTTTCAAATCTTACTTCCACTCAAATTTTCCTTTTGTACGGAATCACATCATTCCCCAACGTCTCTATCCTTCTTTCCATTCTATAAATACCTCCCATTTTCTTCCATAAAATCTCACATCAAATTCTAATTCATCTCTCAAATTTCCACTTCATAATCCATCCTTTCTTCTTCCCCGACAAAATGGCAAAGCGGTGGGAAACGTGTTTTCTTATGGTCATCACCATTGCTACGGTGATCATGTCTTTCTTCTGTCTACATAGCCCGGAACACTGTGGACCTGGGATGCTTATGCTCCCAATCATCTACATGTTACTATTTGTAGCATGGGTTATCAATCGTCATTTTTAAGATTTGCCGTATTTCTTAAATGTACCGTTTATCCGTCGTACTGTTCAATATAGTATGTAATATTTGTACTGTCAGTATTAAATGTTGTACTATTTGTCATAATATTGCTTAATTACTCAGATAATATTTTATGTGTTTTCTGCCAGTCAAATATTCATTTTTCTGGGCATTAAATGATTTTCAGGGTTATTATCGGTAATTTTGCCCGCATACAGTAAATATTAGTTATTTATTATGTCTGTGTTTTTAACAAGTCATGTAAATAACTTTCATTTTTCACATAAAACAAAAACAACAAAAAAGAAAATTAACTTTGACTGTTGATTTTTCACTCTAACTGCTACATCAATACCTGAACAGTCAGTCGACAGCCAAACTGCTGGCAGTACAATTCTCAGTGTTTTGTACCATCAATCAAATCAATCTTTCACAATTCAAAATTCCAAGATTTTTGTTCTAGAAGTCTTCTGAATATCACGCGATTAGCAGAGACTCAACACTGCACAAAAATCAGGTACGCTTAACTGTCTCCTACATAAACAGTCCCTGACTAGGGTTTTCTTGTTTTTACAAGAGAAACAAGTTTTTGAGAGCTCAAATGGATTTCATACACATCCATATATCTCAAAGTACCATCATACAAATTTTCAAACTTCAATTCACTCAGACGCACCGTCAGCAGCTCAAACAGTCAACAGACGACCCGTTTGACCAAAAAAGTCAACAGACAGTCAAAAATGAAATTTTTTGTCAAAGTCCATATTTTGTCAAAGTATTCATCATTTGATCATTGGATGATCATAATTCATCAAGGAAAGATCAAAAACCAACAAAACCCTAAGATTCAAAATTAGGGTTTTTGCCTGAAAAGTCAACTCAACTTTGACTGGTCATAACTCTCTCATCCTTCATCCAAAAAATTCAAACCAAAGCTCATTTTGAAGGAAATTCAATTATCTTTCAAATGCCATTAATCCCATGGTCATTGGATTCACCATTTGAAAAATATGATCAAAGACATTACAGGTCATTTTCAAAGTCAACAAAAAGACACTTTTTTCAAAAGGACACACAAAGAGCATCAAAAATCATTTTGACATGAGACCAAAGACATTGGTTAGAGGACTCTTTGAGGTTTCCAAAAAGTGCAAGATCTCCTTCATATGACAAAAATTGAGGGATTTACACCTTGTTGAAGTTGGCTAAATTTTGGGAAAATGCATGAAATCAACATTGCTCAAAAATGTATTTTTTCCAAATGGGGCCAAGTTTTCATGGTTCAAAAATCTTTTCCATGTTATTATGGGCCTCCCACGACCAAGACAAGGCCCACACCATTTTTATTCATTTTTTGCTTGATTTTATCTTATTTTAAGATTAAATAAAAAGTAAAAATGGAAGGATAATGGATGGCTTAATTTCTAAGCATGACTCATCAAGGGAATCAATTAAACTCTGCCCCAAGCCAAAGTACAGTAGAAGGAGAGTTGAAAGTCAAGCCATGGTAGCTTGAATGCAAAGCCATAAGTGTTGAAAAAGTCAAGAATTCAACAAAAGCACTTAATGCTTTTAGCTTAGTTTTTAAGCACTACAATGTCTATATAAGAGCTATAGAGCTTCAGTAACAAAGGTCCACAGTGTGATATTATTGTTTGCTTTCGCTTTTCCCCGTAGGTTGATAGGTTAGTTTAGACTTGTACCCTTTGTATGATAACATTAGGTAGCAAGCTTTCCCCCTTAGCTTAGGTCTTCCTCATGCATTCTTTAAAATACAAACCACACTCTTTGATTTTCTTTTCTTAAGAGCTTGTTATTTCCGCTCCATTCCCAAGCCTAAGCCTCCAAAGGTCGAGCAGCGGGGTGTGAATGTAACTTGTTCACCTAAAAAACATAAAACAAATAGAAATTAGTTAGCCGAGCTACGGTACCTCTGATTCCTCAAAAAGGATACGTAGGCAGCGGGGTAGGGCCCGTGCGAGTATAACTCTTTCTTTTCCCTACATTTTGCATGCATTTTAGTCCAGATTAGCGTAGTTTGTTTACACATCCATAGATTTAGACACTAGCGTGGATACCATCGAGTACGATGGGCGTAAGGGGTGCTTGTACCTTCCCCTCGCGTAACCGACTCCCTTACCCTTTTTCTCTGGTCATGAGACCGTTGTGTTTGTTTTGTGGTTTGCTGGCATTCCCTTCCTTTTCAGAATAAATATGTTAGTGGCGACTCTGTTAATTTTCGCGGTAGCGACACCGGTCTCCTGGAATGATGGGGGCACATGTGGGGGATGTGGGGTGCGACCAGTCTGTATGGGCGGTGAAAAACTAGATCCTCCGATCTATTTAAAAAAATAATTACATTCAATTTAAAAAACTATTTTAACTATTTTGTATTCAATCTAAATATAAAACAGAAAATTTAAAAAAAATCAAATATTTTTATCAACTCCAAAACATATAAATCATATAAAATAAAATTTTATAACTAATATAATATTTCTAACATATATATTAAATTTATAAAAAAATAAAAAACAAAAATACCTCTTCTTCTCCTTCAACCTTCTTCCTTCTTATCAATCTTCTTCTTTCAACACTCTTCTTCTTCAATCTTCTCCTCAAAATCTTTAAAAAAAAAAATCAACCACAAATAAACAAACAAAATTACTTATTGATATGATAATATAAACGAAATAATCGACAAAATTTGAATATAAATTACCTTAAATACAAGAATGGAAGAGATTTGGGGTAAAATTTAAGGTAAGAATGGATGAAATATGGAGAAAGGGTTTGTTTCTGTTTCACAAAGAAGAGAAAGGGTTTGTTTCTGTTAAGAGAAAACGCGTCTGGGAGGGAGAAAGAGAAGGGTGTATATATAAGCCTATCAGCGACGTGAATTTCACGTCGCAACCTAGCCACGTGGAATTCACGTCGCAACCTCCCCAACAGTAAATAATCTTCTCTCATTGCAATAAAGGACTGCATGAGTCAGCCTTAATTGGAAGGCGTGAATTTAGAAGCCAATTAGTGACGTGAATTTCACGTCGCAACCCAGCCACGTATAATTCACGTCGCAACTTCCCAAACAGTAATAAATTATATTCTCTCTCTGCAATAAAGTCTGCACAAGTCAGCCTTATTTGGTAGACCAAAGCCTGCAAAATGGTAGCGACGTGATTTTCACGTCACTGCTCAAATTTTGAAAATGTTCAAATTGCCCCCATGTGAATGTCCCCGCCTATTTAATTTTATATATTAGTTTTAAGGTTGCGACGCGATTACCACGTCACAACTATTTTTTTAAAAAATAAAAACCTGACACACAATATTTTCGTTATGTGTGATATTTTATTATTAAAATTATTAGTGACGTGATTTTCATGTCGCAACCAATTTATTTATCTCACGTGTTTTTCACGTCACTAAATCACGTGGCTAGAGACCACATTTCTTGTAGTGATAGGAGATGAAGAGACTGTCTTAAAGCATAAAGATAAATCACATGAAATAAAAGCTCTCAATGTAAGGTATCCCAAGAGAAAACCTCTTTGTGTGCAAATGTACTAACCACAAGATAGAGAAAACATATGACGTTGGTCAAAATGAGCGTTCATTTTCCTTTGGATTAAGCCACAAGATAAGCAATGTAAGCAAGCAAGCACACGAGCAGATGAATCCTTAAGAAAGCAATGAGAGCATATGAACACCACAAGCATCGGATGAATATCAAAATCAGAATGTAACTGAGGAAATCCCAAGTCTTCAAATAAAGATCACAAGTTTCATTTATATTCGTTCATGCTGTCTGGTTTCATTTGTTTTAATATTAAGAGTATGTACGTCAAGTTTAATAAAGTTATGGTTTAATTATTACTACCTTATACTTTGGTTTGTATTTGGTGGAATAATATTTAATAATTAAATATATAATGATTTATATGAAGAAGTATAATGAAACAATGTTATTTTATACGGAGAGGTGTTGTTTAAATAATAGAGTTAAATTTTATTTTGCCCTCTGCCATTTGGGGCAAATTCCAAAAACAATACTGTAAAAAAAACGCAGATTCCATCATTACCATTTCAAGATTTTCTCATTTTAAACCTTTAGTGGATTTGATCACTTAATTTATTGAGTTGGAAATGACACGTTGGCAATGCTTTTTAAACTGAGTCATATGTGTTATTTATTCCAATTATTTATTTCTTTAAAAACAAATAATTTTTATATTTTATTAATTTATACAATTAAAATCAAATGGCAACTAATCCCCTTCACTCACCCCTATGAAACCCTAATTTAGAATCCTACTCAGCTTCAGCTTCTCCATCGCCTCTCTTCATCGCTTCTCCATTGGCAAGTTCCTGAAGGTTTGTAGTGAACGATTTTCACTTATCCTAACCGTGTATTAATTATGATTCTTAATGCATGTTTTCCATTTGTAGGAATGACACTATTCAACTTAAGCTTTCACCATGGTGGTGAGTTCGTGCGTGATAGCTTCGTTTTTTATAGAGGAGGAACTGAAATGATTGTTACTGGGCAAGATTTAGACACTTGGTCATACTACGAAGCTATGAGCTTAGTTCTCGAGTTTGGCTTCGACGATAGTGGAATCCGAATGTGGAGGAAAATAGAATGTATTGATGAAAACTTCTTTCACTTGACTAATGATGTCCATGTTACAGAAATTACAAATCATTCTATTTTGCACAATGTTGAGGGACACATATGGCTTGAACATTTTGTTTGAGACAACACAAAGAGGGTTGAGAATTCGAATATAGTTGAACTTGATGTTGGTGAAGTGAGTGAAGATGAAGACTCTGTAGGGATAAGGTTTGGAGACAGCGAGGAAGAAAGAGTGAATAATGACAATGAAGGATTTGTGGTTGTGGAGGTTGATAGACTGGATGAAGGTAATAGGGTTGAAATTGCAGGTAAGAAAATAAGGTACAAGTTAAGAACTATCAAGGATACAACAACTTTAAGGTCACCTAAAAAACTGAAGTTGCGTGTTCCTTCAAGGGTGATTGGTGGTAAACCTAGTTCATCAAAGGTTGTAGAGCAAGATGGAGATTATGAAAGTGAAGAGCTTGGTAGTTCTGATCCAGATGTTAGTGACAATGAAAGAGGCCCAAGTATGAGAAGTTTAGAGGAGACTTACTCAACAAAGACTATGAGTTCAAACTAGGTATAGAGTTTAGCTCTCTTGTTGAATTTAAGGATGTCATAAGAGAATGGTCTGTTTTAAATGGAAGAGGGATTAGGTTTGTGAAAAATGAAAGTAATAGGGTTAGGGTAGAATGTAGGGGTAAATGTGGTTTTTTAGCCCTTTGTAGTAAAGTTGGCGACAAACACACTTTTCAATTAAAAACTTGGGTGGGGACCCAAACATGTGCTAAGGTTTTGAATAACAAATCAGCAAATTTTAAGTGGGTGTCTAAAGTTGTGGTAGAAAAGAGGCCTCATAGTGGCAAGGTCAAGGTTTCAAATCTAATGGTTGAACTAAGGAGAAAATACTCAGTTGAAATTTTCAAGGGGAGGGAATGGAGAGCCAAACATATAGCTGAAGAAATTATTGAAGGAGACTCTTATAAGAAATATTCTATGTTATATAGTTATGATGCAGAACTTAAGAAACAAAATGAGGGAAATACTGCAAAGATAAATGTGGAGAGGCCAATTCCAACACTTCCACCAAGGTTTGGTAGTTTTTATTTTTGTTTTGATGGCTGCAAGAAAGGATTTCTCCATGGTTGCAGACCATTCATTGGTGTAGATGGCTGTCATTTGAAGACAAAGTATGGTGGCCAGTTGCTTATTGTTGTGGATAGAGATACAAATGATTAGTTTTTTCCTCTAGCATTTGGTGTTGTGGAGACAGATACAAAGGAAAGCTGGAGATGGTTCTTGCAACTCCTTATGAAAGACATTGGGCAGCAAAGAAGATATGTTTTCATATCTGACCAACAAAAGGTATCAATTTTGTTGTATTACTATGTATAGTTATGTATATGTGATAGTTTCTAGACTAATTATGGTTGTCATTATCATAGGGACTTATGGCTGTATTTGAAGAGATGTTTGAGTCAATAGAGCATAGAATATGTCTAAGGCATTTGTATGCCAACTTCAAAAATAAATTTGGTGGAGGCAGTGCAATAAGGGATATTATGATGGGAGAAGCAAAAACAACATATCTATAGGCTTGGGAGAAAAAGATGTCTTAGTTGAGGCTACTTGATCATAAGGCTTGGGAATGGCTAGTGGGTGTTCCTACTAAACTATGGTGTAAGCATGCTATTAGTTATTATCCAAAATGTGATGTCTTGAGGAATAAACTTAGTGAGTCTTTCAATAGTACCATATTGCAGGCTAGAGATAAACCAATTATCACTATGTGTGAATAGATTGGGAGTTATCTCATGAATAGGGTATCAGTTTGTTTAACTAATTTAGACAAATGGAAACACAAGATTATGCCTATGCCTAGGAAAAGAATGGACAAGGAAATTGTAATGAGTGGTAATTGGATTCCTACTTGGTGTCAAAACATGGTATGGCAGCTTAACCACACATTTGATGATCATCAATTCATTGTAGATCTTGGTAAAAAAAACATGCACATGCTGTTTTTGGGAGCTTGTGGGTATTTCATGTAGGCATGCCATAGTTGCCATGAGCTATCGGAAATTGGATCCAGAAACATTTGTGGATGATTGTTATAGTAGGGAAGCATACACTAAGTGTTATTCATATAGTGTGAGTCCCACTAATGGCATGGATATGTGGCTAATGTTGATGTTGAGGATATGCTTCCACCTTCATACAAGAAAGGTCCAGGTAGACCAAGAAAACTTAGGATTAGTGATAAAACTGAATCTCACTATGTTTTTTACTCGAATATCACATGTTTTCTGTATTTTTTTATTATTTTTTTCGGGTATTATGCCCGTATCTCCTTTGTTTTCAGGTTTTATGTCCATTTGGAGCCCTTTATGAAGAAACGAGCGAATTACACACATGGCGTCTAGCTCCGCACCAGCTGAAGGAGACGCGGTGACGTGGCCCACTTCACCCAGTGGCCAACTGCCATGTTCCCCACGATTTGCCTATTTGCACACTCCGCGCCCGCGGCTTTCACAAATTGGTTCCCGCTCAAAAGGAGTTGAGGGGCATCCTGGTCTTTACGCAGCTTCCAGAACTTATATAAATAGGAAGTTCATTTCATTTTCGTTTTTCATCCAACCTTAGTGACTTCTTAGGCATATATTACTACATCTTGTAAAGTGATAATCTTCTCACATCGGGGAGTTATCACACCATTGAGTGAGTTTGTAATCAAGTTTGGAGCACTTTGGTTGAAGTTCATCATACCATCTTTTACATTTCCGCAATTTACCTTTCGTTGTACAAGATTGAAAAACTCCGATTGAAGCAGGTTCTATTTAATTGCATTTACTTAATTGCTCTTATCACAGCCTACACGTTTTATAGGTTCGAAATATTTACTTAATTGCTCTTATCATAGCCTACACGTTTTATAGGCTCGCATTATTTACTTTCTTGCTCTTATCATAGCCTACACGTTTTATAGGCTTGCACAACTTCTTACTTTATTTATTTTCTCGCTCTTATCATGCCTACACGTTTTTATAGGCACGTATTTATTTCCATGTCTGGCTAACTTTATAAGGGTTAGAATGTAAGGATTGTATCACAATTGTGTTTCGATGTTATACTAATAGAGACACTAGTGGGGATGTTTTAACCTTTAATACTAGTTTACTATGTTTAATGTTTATGGGTAAAATCGAAAGTCGTCCATACTTAAGATCAAATTAGATTAGTTCTTAACCAAACGAAAAGAGCGAAAGCAGTTCGTTTGGTTAATTAGGAATTTTTAACACCTTTTTAGAAAACGATTTTGAAACTGTTTTTGGAAACGTTTATAGCTTTAAAATTTGACTCTTGGTCAAAAGCCAAGAGTCTCTTTAAGTTAAGTTTTCCAAGTTAAAACCACTTTTCTGCTAAGACAAGTAATTAATTTCTTAAAAATAGGCTTTCATATTTTAACGCGGAAAGCACCCTTTTTTAAGTGACAATAAAAGGACATGATTAAAGTGTAAACTCGGTTCTTAGTACGCGAAAGCGACAAGTTCCCGTTAAATTATTTCTTTCTATAAGTAGAAAATATTGCCCCAGAAATAATTCTATACATGTATAACTGGAACATTGTCTGATCTACGTGATTTACATTCAATCTCGTTGTTTTTTATCTGCTATTAAGATCGCTTTTAACTGGAACATTATAACTTTTGACTGGAAGGTTGCTTGGCTTCAAAAGAACCGCCTTGACGTCTATCTCATTCCATGTGTTTGAATCGAGAATCGATTCTTTGAAGAAGATCTCCGAATTTACAATTTACTTGAAGTTATACAGTGAAAAAGTGTGTTGAACCACTGTTTCTCGGACGATAAAAAATTCATAACTTCTGTACCGTTTATCGTCTCCGGGTGAAATTTTAACACAAATTCCATCTCGATGTCCCGAAATTTCATATGTTCGAACCGAAGGCTAATTATGCACCAGAAATTTCAGAATATTGCAAGATGAGATTCTACATAATTCCAGAATACCGCCAACTCAAATGAAACAAGTATCCTACATAATTTCATAGCAAAATGAGATTCAATGAAGAAATAGGTTGTATAGAATTTCTTACATGAAATATTTTAAATTATATTTGTTGAGAAATATAATTTAAAATACTTCATATAAGAATAAAAATGTATTTTCTTTCCGCAACCACTAACAATCTATACATAAAAAAAGGGCTTAATTGCAATTTTGGTCCCTCTATTTTCTCTTTTTCTGAGTTTTGATCCTTCTATTTTAAAATTCGAAATTTTGGTCCTTTTTTATGTTTTTTTTTTTAATTTTAGTCCCTGGATTTATTTTAGAGTTATTTTTTATGACGTGGCAATTGAATCAATGATGTGGCATGACTTTAGTGACAAAAAATAATTTCCACATAATTCATAATTATTTTTTATTCTTACTCTTTTTTTTTTATTTCATATTATTTAGGTTAATATTTTTTAAAAAACTTATTCATTTATTTTTAAAAGAAAAGATTAAAAAATTGACATTCATGTACGAATACCTCTCACCTTCCTGTTCTTCATCCAGATTGTGTTCCTTTAAAAATAAACTCTTGCAAAACCCAATATCAGTCTACTACTAATTCATTTTTAAATAGCCAAACAACAAAAACCCCTTCTCTCTCAAAACCCATTAATCTTCTTACCTCCACTCCATACCCATTTTCATACCTCCAATCCATACCCAGAATGTCTACTCAATAAACATTGAAATTAGCATTCTCTTGTTGAGATTTGAAAGAAGAATTTTTTAGAGTTTGTTTTGTTCCAAATAGAGTGTTAAGGATTTCAATTTTTCCTTAAAACCTTGATGTGGTGGTTGTTGTTTTTGATTTCCATTGCTCTTTTAGTTAGATCAAGTTGAAAGTGTCACCGTAAGACTTGTTTTTGCAATGTGTTCATCAATTTTTAAGAGTTTTGTTAGTGTTAAATGAAATTAAGTTCAAGATTTAGGTTATGAAATATATCAGTGTTTTGGGAAGGAGAAAAAGAAATTTAATTTATTGTACTGGTTATTAATTTTACCAGTTTAAAAATACAACCCAATTCTCATTTTTTGAGCTTCAATGTAATTGCAACTTACAACAGACGACGCCGACGTCAAGTTTTTTTGCCTTTGCTTTCCATGAGCTTCAGGATAAACGACTACGGCGAGGCACCATTTCCGAGAGAACAAGAAAATTTGAAACGACCCATTGTGAAAAATTTAATCAATAAATAGAGCAATCTTCAATTTTAAAAGAGTTTAAATATTTTTAGATAGGTAAGTTTTTTTTGGATGTGGTGATTAGATTTTTTGGGTTTGGATGTGTATTGAAGGGGTTGAATGAGAATGGATTAATATTAAAACAAAAAATAATTATTTAATCTAATTTTTTAATCATCATAATTTAATTTAAGTTTTTTTAAACAAATATATTTATTATTATTATTATTATTATTAAAATAAAAATAATTATAAATGAGGTGGAATATCAATTATGTCACATAAGGTATGCCACCTCATCAATTCAATGACACATCATAAAAAATAACACTCAAATGAAGTGAGGGACTAAAATTCAAAAAAAAACTTAAACAAGGAACTAAAATTTCCGATTTTAAAATAGGAGGATGAAAATTAAATGTAGATATTAGAATTGCGTAAATGTAGATATTAGAATTTCTGATTTTATAGGCCGATTTGTTTGGTGGGATGCATGTATAAATTCATGGCGAAGATTTTGGCGGGTCGTTTGAAGTTGGTGTTGAATTCTATTATTTCTCCGTGCCAAAGCGCTTTTGTGCCGGGGAGACAATTGCTTGATGGGGTTTTGGTGGCTAATGAAGTGGTGGACTTTGCGAAAAAAGAAGGTAAACCTTGCTTACTCTTTAAAGTTGATTTTGAAAAAGCTTATGACAAAGTTTCTTGGAAGTTTTTGAGACAATTATTATTATTTATGGGTTTTGGTGCTAAGTGGAGGGGTTGGATGGAATTATTGGTTTTCAAGAGTGATATGTCGGTATTGGTTAACGGGAGTCCTACTAATGAATTTTCGGTGAAGAGGGGATTAAGACAAGGTGATCCTCTTTCACCTTTTCTTTTTGTCATTGTGGCGGAGGCTCTTTCAAGGTTGGTCAGGAAATCCATAGAGGTTGGTGAATTTGAGAGTTTTCATTTTAATCGGAGGTGTTGTGTAGATATTTTGCAATTTGCGGATGACACGTTGTTAGTGGGAGAGGGATCTTGGAAACACGTAAAGGCGGTCAAAATTGTGTTGAGAGCCTTTGAGTTGATTTCGGGCCTTGGAATCAATTTTCACAAAAGCAAATTAATTGGGATTAACGTTTCTCCGAACTTCTTGGAAGCGGTTTCTTTTTACCTTGCTTGCAAGGTTGAAAAAAGTAACTTTTATTTTCTTGGAATTCCGATTGGCTTTAATCCGAGGAAGGTTTGTACTTGGACCCCGCTTTTAGATAAGATGAAGATCCGTTTGATGGGATGGAAAAACCGTTTCTTGAATCTTGGCGGGAGGATTACCCTTTTGAAGTCTATTTTGAGTTCTTTGGCCATATTCACTATGTCTTTTTACAAGATGCCGCTAAAAGTGGTCCGAACTTTTTCCATGATGCAAGCGAAGTTTCTATGGGGAGGAGTGTCCGAGAAAAGATGTATCCATTGGGTTAGTTGGAAGGAGGTGACATTGCCTTATTTAAAGGGGGGATTAAATATTAAAGACTTAAATGATTTTAATCTAGCCCTTTTAAACAAGTGGAGGTGGAGAATTGCTAATGGGGGGAGACTTTTGTGGATAGAGGTTTTGAAGGCGCGATATGGAGATATTAATATGTACTTATTTGGAGGAGGGGGTCATCATAAATTCTCATCTTCTTCCTTTTGGTGGCGTGACTTGTTAAAGGTTGGTAATTTCTCCTCTTTGCATAAAGATCCTTTTCTTGAGAATAGTTGTTTTATTGTGGGTAATGGCTTTAGCACTCCTTTTTGGGAAGTTTGTTGGTTGAATGACATTTGTTTGTCGGAAGTGTTTCCGGATCTTTATGGTATTTCGTTGTTGAAAAACGTTTCCGTTGCGGCGATGGGGGGGTGGAAAGATGGGTTGTGGAGGTGGGGGGATTTGGGAATTTCGTTGGTTGATGTGGGGGAGGCGGGTTTATTAACCGAGTTTTTGTCTTTACGGAACCTTTTGGAAACTTTTGCGGGTTGTAATTCGGAAAAGGATTCCGTAAGATGGAACATCGAGAAGGATAAGATTTTTTCGGTTTCTTCGTGTTATGGTCGGTACGCTTTTCGTCGTATTCCTTTTGGTCCCATACATAGGAACGATGAAGTGTTGGAAAAGATTTGGAGGATGGAGATTCCTTTTAAAATTAAAGCATTTGCATGGAGACTTTTTGTGAATAGGCTTCCAACCAAAGATCTTTTGAAGGTTAGAGGTATCGCTTTTTCTACTCCTAATTTTAATTGCATTTTTTGTGGGACACATGTGGAGGATAGAGATCATATTTTCTTCAATTGTTATGTAATTAAACTTGTTTGGAAGGACATTGGTGAGTGGATGGAATTTTCGGGTTGGAAGGAGGAGGAATGCATTCCGCTTTTCATGGAGTGGTACGCTATGTGCCGTTCGAAAAGAGTTAAAGAAGGTAAATTGGGAGTGTTTTGGTTGGCCACTTGTTGGACTATTTGGTTGACAAGGAATGGATTTTGCTTCAAAAATGAAGTTTGGAGTATAAATGATATAGTTTGGAAGATCAAATTCTTGGTGTGGAGATGGTCCTCTTTGGGTGATATTACATACTCCAAGTGTAACTTTTACGATTTTTGTAAAGACCCGTTGTCTTTTTTATCGTAATTGTATTTGGTTTGTAATATTACTTTTTTGTCGGTTTTATGCCGCTCTTGTGTATCAAGGTTGGAGAACCCTTAGTTCTCCCATTAATATATCTCTTGCTTAAAAAAAAAAAGAATTGCGTAAGTTTTTACCCTTAAAACAAAATGTGACTGGTTACATATTTTATATACATATATAATATGACGACATAAAAGTCTCCTTATAAATTATAATAGGATACGAAACCAATACGAATTCTCTAATCAACCACTATTGGCTGTGTTCTTAAGTACTTATCTATTAGTGATGCATGCACTTACGACACCAATTATGAAGATAAAAAAATAATGATTCTTTTTGTAATACTAGTGGGGGGTCACATGGTACTAGTTAAGTCTGACTATTACTCAGTCAGATATATGTAGCAAATAAGAAAACACATTCTTCTTTCTTTTTTTAATTTGACTTGTTGAACAAACCAAATGATTCCATGAAAATCACCTTCTACAAAAGGGCTAGTCTTGAATTATGAGAACATAAGCTAAGATGGCAGAGGTGAAACTGCACGGATTTTGGTATAGTCCTTTTACTTTTAGAGTAGTATGGGCACTAAATATGAAGAGTATACCATATGAGCACATAGAAGAAGATCGTTTCAATAAGAGTCCTCAACTTCTTCAATATAACCCTGTATACAAAAAGACTCCCGTGCTTGTTCATGATGGAAAACCCATATGTGAGTCCATGCTCATTGTTGAATACATTGATGAGATATGGCCACAGAATTCATTGCTTCCTGCTGATCCCTATGACAGAGCTCAAGCCCGGTTTTGGGTTAAATATGTTGATGACATGGTACCATTTTTCAATGCTTAATCATCATGTTTGTATACTTGCACAATACACATTCATCTTGATTCATACTAACAATAATCTCTTGATGAATATTTAAAGTTTCCAGGAATTGTGGCGCTCCAGAGTAGCAGAAACGATGAAGACCGAGAGAAGGCAAAAGAGATTATACGGGAGAGACTCGGAGTTGTTGAGGATCGGTGTCTGGGAGATGAGAGGAAATTCTATGGTGGAGATGCCATTAACATTGTAGACATAGCTCTTGCATCTTTTGTCAAATGTATTGAGGTTCAAGAGGATATGTTTGAAGTGAAGATCTTGCAAAGTGAGAAGTTCCCTCGCTTGAAATTATGGTTTAATAATTTCAAGGATGTTCCTATCATAAAAGAAAATAGTCCTAGTAAAGAGGAACTGGTGGCTTGTTTAAAGCCGCTTATTGAAAAAATCTTGGCAAAGGCAATGATGGCTTCTTGAAATCATATATCATCATGGGTCATATTGGTGGAATGTACATTACCCATCTTTTTGTGATGGGTAGAGAAGTTGTCCCATTCCTTTATATTGTCTGGTTTCTTTTGTTTTAATATTAAGAGTATGTACTCAAGTTTATTAAAGTTATGTTTGGCTGATTACCACCTTATACTTTGGTTTTCCTCCAAAATAGAGGTATTTGGTGTAAGAATATTTAATAATATAATTTATAATATGACTCGTGTGAAGAGGTATTATGAAAGAGTGATCTTTAAATAATATGAAAAGATGTTATTTAAAAAACATGAAAGGGTATTATTCAAATAACGTGAAGTGATATTATTTAAATAACATGAAGGAGTGTTATTCGAATAATATGTGAATTTGTGTTATTGAAATAAAGTGGAAATGTGTTATTCAAATAAAGTGGAAATGTGTAATTGTGAATGAATATGAATGACATATAAGAAAAAGGTGTTATTGTGAAGGGTACGAAAAACATATATAAAGAGTGGTGACTTGATGGGAGTCGAACACAATAAACAAAGTACTATACTCCTTCCATAATAGTTTTTTTTTTTACCAAATATCCATCAAGAAAGGGTTTTGAGAAAGCATGAATAGGAAAGAGATAAATTGAGTATCGGTGAATTACCATCGTCTTTAATCATCATCATAGAACAAGGTACACATTTTAATATATTTATGTTTGTGAGAATCATATATTCTAAGATTTATATAATGATGATAAGTTCTTTATGAATTATATATTATGAATGAAATATAACTTATATTTGGTACACAAGATTACTTCACAAATCTGACTAATTATCATAGATAAGAGCTTAAACAAGAATGTCACAGTCCAACTAAATAATTATAAAAAAAAATTTAATGTGTTCACTTAACTTAAACATCGAGTAAATGAACGTTGGGAGTAGTTGTTTTGCTACATAAATATTGCTCTGCACCATAATTATATTTGATCAGAGAGGATGAATTTACGGCCTGTTGTAGTGGTTCAAAACTTATGATACAGTAGAGAGGAGGTTGATCTGCAAGATTAACACTTCAACACTTAAATCAGTAAGAGAGTGAACGAATTTGATTATGTATGAAATTGTGTGATTTCTTGTATAAATAGGAGAATTTGTAAGTAACCAAACACGTGTGATGATGCGTGAGATACAGTCAGTTGTCAGATAGATTTGGACAGCTAGGATAGGGCTCGCGGGAGTGATTATCTGCTTGGTAGGGAAAAGGAGCACATATGTTCTGTTCAAAACATCGCCCTTCATCATTATTGGAATTTCACGCTAATGGGCCTTATGGGCGGCCCGAAACATTTACCTCCCAAACCATTGTCTTTGTTTTTTAGGGTGAGGGTTTGTGGCATGTGTCTTTGCACGACCGTGGAATCTAGGGACGTGGAGGTCTTTGAAGGGATGTCATCGCTCTTGGGAACAAGTTCATTAAATGTCTTTCTTGTAAGAACAATGTGATGTAGGGAATGATTGACTTGTCCCTTTACTCTAATCAGTAATGACGTTTCTTCTTCCTTTAGGGTACTTGAGGTCTTTTTGAACCATTTTGGGGAAATATCTATCATTGATAGTATGAAGTAATCATATGATCCTATTAGCCTGAGAATTTGAACTTCAATTCTCGATATGAAAAGTGTAAGAAAGAATCTGTAACATCCCTATTTCTCTAAGCATGAGAATAAGTTTGTGAGACCTAATGACAATTAATGTCAAGATATTATTATTTAGTTGGAATCAAAATGGTATGGTTAGAAATGAACAAGGGAAAACCAGTGAATACCATATGGTGAAGGGGTACTATGGTCATTGACCATATTAAATGAATAACATAAAGGGTCGTTTGGTTGTGCACTTATGTCATTCTTTTGGACAAAACATTTTGTTGGAAAGAAAGAAGAAGAGAATGTGAAACAAGGAAAGGAAACGAGGAAGCCCAACTTCAACATTGATCTTGCATGCATCAAGAGTTCACCATAATCAAATATTCCTCTTCATCTCCCTCTTTTTCAGCATCATCATCTCTATCTAAGGTGAGTCTCATAGTTAGAGACTTTGGGGATTTGGGGAAAATTGTATGAAATATGGTTTTGGGAAGTTTTGGTGATTTTGCTATTGCATGTTGTTAATCTATGCTCTTCCTGTTGAAAATCCTGCTATATTAGTGTATGAACACGTTTTGGATGATATTGGAATGTTGGGAGCATTTGGATTGAAGTTGGGTTGGAGTTAGTACCTTAAAAATGCAAAAAACTTGGGACTGTCGGCGATGTAACCGGTTACATGGTTGATGTAACCGGTTACATGTGTGAAAAGGGTGAAAAATGTAATTTTTGGGTCATGTGACCGATTACATGATTCATGTAACCCGTTACATCACTGTTTTTGGCAGTGATTTTTTAGGAGTGATTTTTACTAATTTTTTTTAATTAAAACATGACAAATGTATTTAAATATTATTTAGGAAGTGAAAATAGGAAGAAATTGCATGTGTAGAAGAAAAGTATACATTTATCATATTAATGAAAATAGTAAAACCCACACTTAAGAAATTGTATCTAAATTTTCTCCATGTTTGTATAAACTAGGAGAAGCTTGGACTAATTTAAAATAACAACTAACTTATTCTAACAAACTTTGAGAGAGAAACAAATTAGTAAGTAAGTTATAGATAAATCTAATCTCTAATAGATGTACTCCTTATGGTAGTAAGAAACCTAGTATGAATTCTATAATTAACGTACTCCTATCTCTATCAAGTATTTATCTCCTAGTGATGCAAGCACTTACGACATCGATTCAGAAGACACCAAAAATAATACTTGTTTACCAAAATGAAAATATATTAATGCTGGTGCCGGTGGGGCTGAAAAATAAGCGTGTGGAAAACAATGCCCCAAGAAAGGTAGTTGAAGAATGAATGAATCTTATTAAAAAAAGTTGACTATTACTCTGCTATCTTTTTATCTGTTATAATTTCATGTGGTTAGGCTATCACTTGATGAAATTTCCATGGGAGAAAATTTCTTCCCATATTCTTCTGTCCATGAATCACCATCTATAAAAGAGCTAGAATTGGTTTAGGAATACATAAGCTAAGATGGCAGAGGTGAAACTGCATGGATTTTGGTATAGTCCTTTTAATTTTAGAGTAGTATGGGCCCTAAATCTGAAGGGTATACTATATGAGCACATAGAAGAAGATCGTTTCAATAAGAGTCCTCAACTTCTTCAATACAATCCGGTATACAAAAATATTCCAGTGCTAGTTCATGATGGAAAACCCATATGTGAGTCCATGCTCATTATTGAATACATTGATGAGATATGGCCTCAGAACTCATTGCTTCCTACTGATCCCTATGACAGAGCTCAAGCACGGTTCTGGGTTAAATATGTTGATGACATGGTAACCATTTTTCAAAGCTTAATCATCATATTTGTATACTTGCACAATACATGTTCTGATTATTTTATAGATCTAATCATTAATAATTTATTTTACTATATATGTTGTAACTATACCAGCTTGATTAAAACTAACAACAATATCTTGATCAATATTTAAAGTTTACAGCAATTGGGGCACTCCTTGATAGCAGAAGTGATGAAGAACGAGAGAAGGCCAAAGAGAGTATATGGGAGCGACTCGGAGTTGTTGAGGATCAGTGTTTGGGAGATCAGAGGAAATTCTATGGGGGAGACACCATTAACATTGTAGACATAGCTCTTGGATCTTTTGTCAAAGTTATTGATGTTCAAGAGGATATGTTTGAAGTGGTGATCTTGCAAAGTGAGAGGTTCCCACGATTGAAATTATGGTTTAATAATTTCAAGGATGTTCCAATCATCAAAGAAAACACTCCTAGTAAAGAGAAACTGGTTGCTCTTTTAAAGCCACCTACTGAAAAAAAATTGGCAAGGAAATGATGGTTCTATGAATTGATATATACAAAGCATTAGTATGTCTTTTTGTTGTCTACAATAATAAAAGATTAAAATGGTTTTATTTTAATATGGTTTTCTTTCTTTTAATATTAAGAGTAAAAGTTATAGTTTAGTTGAATAGTTTTGTTTTAATATTAAGAGTAAAAGTTATAGTTTTGTTGTCTTATACTTTTCTTTCTTTTAATATCTAGAGTAAAAGTCATAGTTTGGTTGTCATATACTTTTGTTTTCCACCAAAATAGAGGTGTTTGGTACACAAGATTACTTCATAAGTCTGACTAATTATCATTATTTTTTCCAACTAAATATTTATTCATTATTTTTTAATGTGCACACTTAACTTAAATATCGAGTTAACGAACAAAGGGAGTAGTTGCTACATAAATACTAAATCACTAGAATGTAAGTTAAAAAGGGGTAAGCAAGAATTAAAGTTTGCTTAACATTTGACACTTCAGAAACATACAGTAGATTCCGTTGATGTATCAGATTTCTTTACAATAAAACATGCATCAACAGGCAATCAACCTCGCAAATTGCTTTGAATAGGAGATAAACATACCTCACCACTCCCAGCCAACTCCTCAAAGTGCATAATTGCATCTTCAAGTTGAGAAAACTGGGTGGAATATTTGACATGCAGTTCATTGCTTTCAAATTGATTAAGTTGCCACTCTGAAAGGCCGTCACTAATAATCTTCAAACCACTTTTCAGCAATTCCACTCCTTTGCTAATTCCATCTGGAAGTTTCCTTTTTTTATTTGATTGGTTTTTGTCGTCAACTTCCATGTTATTTGATTGGTTCTTGTCATCAATTTCCATGCCCTCACATCCCTCTCTCTGTACAGCACTGACTGGAATGTTATGAACCATCTGCTTTAGTATAAGACCTTCTCTTTGTAGCAGCTCAAGCTGTTCAGGACTTGGTGCGATTGTCAGAAGAGCAATTTGCTTACTATAAAATGCTTTAAGCTCAGCCATAAATCCCTCATTACTTGCCTCTAATCCTGAAACTATATCATATGATAGTGTTGCATTCTGTGGAAGAAATCTCCATAGCTGAGTGCAAGTTGTGTTGGCAGCAAAATGTCCAAATGCGGTTATTGCCAAGTGAGTGAATGCCCAGTGCCGATCTGTCAAGATCAATTGAAATAATTTCCATGCACCACGGCTTTTTGCATCAGAGTCGTCACTTTCTAAAAACTCCATCTTAACAAGTCCCGTGAGGAAGCGAGCCAAATGCGGTTTACATTTGTACAGAAGGACCGGAGGCTCAGTGATAAAGATATTTTCAATCTCCACTATGGCTTGTTCAATATCATTCAACATGTACAGATGTTTCAGATATGAAATGATCACTAGAATTTCACCAAAAAGCCAAAGAGAATGGTCCTTTATTTTTTTGTCTACTGTACTTTTGCAGATAGAACTAATTGAAACCAAAAACTTTAAGGTCCTTGCATCAATCTCAGGTAGTCTATCCTGGCTGCAGAAAATGGGAACACAATTCTTAGAGCTGGAATCAGTTTGATAATTCTTGTTCAGTGAAAGAATAAAAGGAATCGGTTCTAAATGAATGCAAACCAGGCCTATCAATAAAAATTCAAATCAGTTTGAAACATGCCAGGGGAAGATTAAACTCAATTCTGATTTCTGCTTCCAAGATTTAGGAGTCTTTGATATAAAGAAGCAGAATAAATTTATGACAAACTGATCATAAGAATTGTGCAGACATGCTGTAAGAAGACTACAATTAACTGACGGAATGATACACAGGAATTAATAGAAAATAAAGTTATATATATAGGCATACAATAATGAATATAACAGAGGCAAAATACTTACAGTGATTGCAAAGAAGATTGCAAAGAAGCAGAAAAGATAAAAATTGGAATGCCTAACAAACCAGAGGAAGATGCCATCAATGCAGCTTCATCAAAGTTGTTGATTAAGTCAAAATAGTTAGATGTAATTCTTTGAATGGTAGTTTCTCTCAATTCATCTGAAAGCAAATCAAGTGAGAACCCTTCGATGAACAGAGCCAAGCACAAAATTGATGACATCTGTGATTTCCCATCACCAACAATAGACATGAACACCTCATCAACCACTGGTTTTTCACAACAGGTTAGAAGCAAGCAAATTGATCTTGTCAATTTCCTGAAGGAAGAATGAGGCAGGAAAACCGAGTCGGGGGATGCCAGCAGCTTAAGTAATGAACATAGTTTGTTAATAATGTTATTTGCCATTGGTGTTTCAGCATGTTGCAGTACGAAACACCAGCATTCCATCACAATCTCCCAACAAAGGAAGTGAGGATGAAAGAAATTCTCTAGTAAGAATGACTCCAACTCCCCCCAAGCTGTACTTGAAGAGATCACAATCATGAAAATTTTGAATGCTTGCAAGAGGAGAGAAAATATAGGCTGCCACACCAGTTCAACTGCTTTTCCAGAGCCAGAGCATAAAGGAAGTTGCAAAACAAGCATTCGAGAATATACATTTTCCTCAACTAAAGTTTCCAAAAACCAATTAAGCTTCTTAGTAATTGCTAATTTCATATCTCCATCAAGCTTTAGAGAATATTTAAGGAGATTAATAAACAACACAACTCGGCCAAGTATTAGTACTCTTGATCTGTCTATACCTTCACAACTACTTAAAAATACTTTATTAACCAGTGTAAAGTTACAATCAGTTAATGCTGGATCATCATCAAGGCCGGAATAAGAATCACCTTCATTAATGAATAGAAATTCAATTAACTCAAGCTTCTGTTTCAGTTTCAGTTTATCAGAATTTATCAAAGACACCACCAGATCCAAGGTTGTTTCCTCCAATAGCTCTGCAATTACTGCAGTTGCATTTTTCAGAAGATTTTCATTACTTGCAAAAATCCAAAAAGAAGTGATAATGAGAACACATTGAGTAATCTCCCTGTACATTATGTAGGCCTGATGAGGATATAGTGAGCATATTTTAACTGCATTAATCAGGTAAAATTTCACTGGGACAAATATCCTTTTAGCTTCAGTTACGGAAATGGTTTCATTCAGTGATGATGACCAAACCTCAGCAGCACATTTAAAAGGCTCAGTTATTAATGCAAGCAAAGATGCCACTATATTTGCTATATTCACTTCAGTTAAATGTCCCCCGCCAATTTGAAGCAAAGAAACAACGCCTTTCCAAGAGATACTAAGAATATTGACTAAACTTCCACCATCATTTGCAGCAAGAACACCGATTTGAGACAGCTTTTCTATAGTGTATTTTGTCATGTTGATAGCATGGCAAACATTAATAGGTTTGTGGTTTTCATTGCAAGCCATCCGGTTTATTAATTCAAAACGCGCCTTGCATAGTTTTACAACCACATCAATGACCATGTGTGCGACCTTCAATATTTCTGATCCAAATGATTTAATTTTCTGCTTAGGATCAAAAACAAACCATGCTTAACAACACATACAAAATTTTGCAATGTAAATATGAAATGAACAGCAGAAATTTCATCAATGGCACAGTTTTTTGCCCTTACTGATACTAAGTTATCTAGCATTCACTACCATCGAGCATCACCCGACTAAGAATATTGAAATGATAGATTTAAACATTCAAATACTTCATTGAATTTTGGAGACACAAATGTCAATATTAGAGGAACGTCAAAGGACTGATAAATCATTGGGTTCAATTTTGATTCTCAATCAGAGTTTTATTACACTGCACTGAATCATGTATCCACATACAAACTTCATATTTAAGCAATTGTTAGGAAAAAATATCTGACAGAACTACAATAATAAAAATTATATCTTCATATTGCCAAGTTTCATAAACACATTACCTTGGCTTCTGATACGGAATCTTTAGTTAAATTTAACACTTCTATAATGAAGGTTTCAACATTGTCCATCAATTCCTTGTTACTATTATCGGTGAATTTTAACAAGGCTGAAAAAGTTGATGAAGAAAACCTAAGGATCTCCAAAAGAAGCTGCACAGAAGATATATAAATGACTCAGGTAAAATATGATGTCACTAAAATGAATGTTTAGACCAACAAACTAGTAGATTCCTCAATGACCTTTGCAAAATTCTCAAATCAGTCAATACCATCAAAATAACATTCCTTGTTAGAAAAGGTGTTCACACTTTGGACCATTGTGTTTATATTTGTTTAAATTATAGGGATTTGACATAAAAGACTAAGCACTATCCTTATTAAATACGGAAACATACAACAACAATCAAGCCTTATCCCATAAAAATGGAGTTGGCTACATGGATCAACAATGCCATAATGTTCTATGCAAAATCATACTTCTATCTACCTAATTAACCTCGAAATCTTTCTTAATAGATTCTCTTTTAGTTTTTATAAGTCTTCTTCTACCTATAGCAGTTTGACTACTATTTATCTGATCTACTCTTGTAACTAAATAATTCATAGGTCTTCTCTCTACGTACCCAAAACACCCAAGTCAAGTTTCCCCCATATTTTCTACTCCAGGTGTTACCTGAACTCTCTCTAATGTTGTTGTTTATAATCCTATTGTGTCTAGTATTAACACACACCCAACACAACATTCTCATTTCCGGTACACTTAATTTAATTTTGTGTTGGTTCTTTACAGCCCAACACTCTGTTCTATACAACATTGTCAGTTCAACCGTTGTCGAGTAAAACATAGATGGCATATAGGACAACCAAAGTTACATTATCACATATAATTATACACTAATGTTTTAGTTTATATTGCTTGCAAGAACATTTGACAGGGAAAAAAAAAAGCAAGTGTAGATGTGGGAAGTTTTACATGAATTCATAATTTGAATAGTAGATGCAGTTTTTGGAAGAATAGTACTCCCTCCGTTCCTTTTTAAGTGTCATTTTAGCAAAAAGCTCTTCTACCAAGATAGTGGATTATTAGAGTTACTTTTCCTATCATACCCTTATTTATTTTTCTCTTTCCAAATAAATTCATTCATACATTCTCTTTTTCCAATAACTAATTAAAAAATGTGAGGTGGAGTTATTGAGAAAATAAGGGTATAATTGACAAATTATAACATTAAATTATAAAACGACACTTAAAAAGGAACAAAAAAATTCTTCTAAAACGACACTTAAAAAGGAACGGAGGGAGTATTTATTAACATTTAGTTTATGGTTATAATGTTAGATAACTACAAGTAGTAACACAAGAGAAAATAAAAACGCAAATCCAAAAGATGAACACAGTTGTTTGGCTACACATTTGGCTAAAAATATGCCTAGATTAGCAACTACAGAATAGTTATAGTTCTGTACTATTACTTGAATGAATTAAGTTTCAAGGACTATTTGAGATCAGAATTCATTAAAAAAAAATCCTACCTGGTAAAAAACAGAGTTGTGTTCGTCATCTTGAGATCCTTCTGTCGACAAAAGCGTCATTTTTAGATGCTTGCCACACCATATACTAGCCTAATCATCAATATCACATTATCAAAAGTCAGAAAAGACATATCTTCCTGAATAGGTTAGGAGATATAAAACTGTGCTGTTGTGTATAAATGATTAAAGAGAGAATAAAAACAACACACAACTAAAGAAATACCTTGACTCCAAGAGTGAGAGTTTGAAGTAAACAACTAGGAAGATTAAGATCTATATTTCTTAAAGCAACCTGTAGAATGCTTCTATTTAGCATGCACTGGGTAACATCCAAACATGTGTAATTTTCCCAATAGGTCAAGCTTGCAGTCAAGGTGGAAACAACAATGCAGACAATTACATAACTATATATAAACTATAGACGCTACTTAACTAACAAATTTAATGATAATCTATAATAATTAACATATTAATAACAATTCCTAATACTTGATTATCCCAATCTACATGATTAATTAATTGAATAAATTAATCTAACAATAATTAGTAACATATAATTAAACATAACAAGTAATTGTGGAAGATGAAGTGAAGAAAGGATACTACAAGGCAATTCATGATGGAAGCATGATCGAACTCAGATACGTCCTCGAAGTTTAAAGCTCCTAGATCGGTAAACAATTGAACACGATCCTCAACAACCTGCAACGAATTTGTAGAAGAAAAACGAAATGAAAATTAAGCGTGAAACCCTAAAATGTGGGAACGGAATGAAAGAGTAGTTGATAGGTAAGAAAATGGAAACGAGAATCGGAAGAAGCTTGCCTCGGAAGATTTGATGGCGGTGAGAATTCTCTGGATATCGGTGCAGGAGCTTCCTTCCGCCATTTTTGAGTGACTATTATCTTTGAACTTTTTCTTTATTTGCTATTTATATTTCGATTTCGGTGTTTGAATGGCTTTGTTGTTTTTTCGTTTGGCTCTCTTTTTTTTCCCGCTCTTTTCCCAAGGTGTGAAACTGTGGGTGATCACGGTCCGGTTCAACCCGGTTCAATATAATGTGAACTATCCATAAATTTAGTTGATTTATGTTCGATTTATGCTGATTTCACACTCTAATATCAAATTACACCTTATGTTAGCCTTTTAAAAATTCAATTATGTCCCTAAATTTCTTTTCGTTCTTCGTTTTCCTTTATTTATTGTTTAGTTTTATGATTGGTTCTTTTAATATAGTTTGAGTTTTTGTGTATTTCTCTAAATTTAGATTTTTTACGTAAAATATATTTTCTCCGTCCCAAAATAAATGTCGCATTTGATAAAATTATTTTTCCCAAAATAAGTGTTATTTTAAATTTCAAATGCAATTTTAATTTTTATCTTCCAATTATGCCCTCTAATTAATACTCTTAATTTATTATTCTCTCACTTTACATTTATGATCATTCAAATACACCAATAATAGTTTTGTAAAAATATTATTTTCTATTTCATTTATCACATTTTCTTAATATGTGTGAAATGACCAACTATGACATATATTATGGGACGGAAGGAGTATATGTTATGGTATGTGTATATAAGACTCAACTCAAATATATTACCTATTATTTGTTAATAAAGGAAAAAAAATTTAAATAACCAGGTTTGATAAAAAAAATACGGAAAAAACCATGTTTTCGGGGTATTTACCAAACTGTCTAGGTTTGGGATATCAGAATACTGAATGCGCCAAATAAAATGGCGTATAAGTGTAAATTTTGGGTGCATGCGCCAAATGAATTGGCATGCCCTAAAATCCAATATGTTTGCGCCAAATGGAATGGCGCATAAGTCTAGGGTTTTTGCCCTAGAAGCCAAACCATTTGGCGCCTTAGTTCTAGGGCCTTTTTTTTATTTTTTTTTTCATTTTTTTTTAATTAATTTTAGTTGAATATATTAAACTTAAATTTTTTTTTTATTTTATTTGTTATGATATTTACAGAAATAAATTTGTAAAATATTTTTTTCGCCTTATAAATGTAATGCAGAAAACGAAAATCAAAATTGTAACATCGATTACAATATAATTTAAGAACTAAACATCGATTACAATATAATTTAAAAACTAAACATCGGTTACAATTAATTTCAGAAACGATACCAAAGATTAATGAAAAATACAACAACATGATCAATGACGTCCATCACCAAGATAGCCATCCGTTCCGCAACCTGGTCTTGTAATGACACGTTTACCGCGATCGTTGATTCCGCCGCGAATATTGACACCGCCTCTTGCCCTAGCTCTACCCCTACCCCTGCCCCCTTGTGCTTCTTGTTGGGTTTGTGTCACGGGGGCTGGTACTGGGATGTCGCGTGGATCGCTTTCTATGAATTCGTCGACGCCCCCATAATTATCCGGAAAACCGCTGTTGTAAAGTCGGCTACCCATTCCCTCAAATGTGTTTATTCGTGGTGGTGGAGTGGGGTGGGAAAAGACCTCCGGTTCATAGCATCCCGCAGCACTAGAACTACCTTGGTTAAAGCCGAATTGGTTCGAAGGTGTTGCGAATCCGGAGGGGGTGCCACGGTAAGAGGATTCACCATGAGGACCATCGTCGGGACTAAGATGAAGGCTAGATGAACCGGGAGTTAGGTTTTGGCCGAATCCCCTTGAGGACCCAACAAATGTTGCAAATCCGAATGGTTGTGAGTGGGTCTGATATTGGTCCGAGGAAGGATGGCGGTCTTCATACCCTTGTAATGGTTGAGATTGGGATTGGAACATATTTGATTGGCGGATGTTGCGTGCGGAACGGGATGGAGTACTGAAAATATTTTGTTGTTGTTGCTGGATTTGTTGTTGTTCCTGGAGTTGTTGTTGTCGTTGCTGTTGTAGGAGTTGTTGTTGGCGGTGTTGCAGGCTTTGTTGTTGTCGCTGCTGAAGTCGTTGTTGTTGCCGGAGTTGTTGTTGTTCTTGTTGTTGTTGTTGTGGTTCTTCTTCCGGTTGTTGTTGTTGTGGCAAGATGTAGTTCTGTGCACGGGGATCAATCAAATAGAATGGAGCTGCAAGAAACAGGTTAGGGGTTGTGGCTGTACGATACCAACTCATGTACTCAGGAGAAGGTTTCATTTCATGGTCACTAACGGGGAAGTTTAGGACATACTGGCGACGGTTCTTCCACATCTGGCGATGATCGGGTGCAAAATCCTTCCAGTGTTGGTGTGTCCATTGATGGTTCACTCTTTTTAGGTGCCACACTCCCAAGTCAACAGGAGGGTCGGGTATCCGTTGACGCATCCCAAATTGAAGCATCACCCGGTCACTTTGATGCATTTCTATTATGTTGTACCGGATTAAGCAGCACTTTGTCGTCCAGATTTCTGCATCCTGAGCTCTAGGCTCATACTCACACTCGAGATACGGTCGCCATATGAACTGGATGCATGAGATTTATACATTACTTCGGGAAAAAATATTTAAGGAAAATACTTATAAAAAAGAAGAAAAGAATTAGAGATAATACTTGATGGGGTCCAAGGTGATCAATTAGCGTGCGGTACATTGTGATATTTGACCGCGGATTACGTGTGAAGTCCATTTTTTTCACACAATATCTACAACAAAAATATAATGATTTAGTTAGAATGGAGTAGAATGTGTAAGGAGAAAATGGTATACTAAAAACTTACCTCAAGGCATACGGAAAGTCCCAACTTCCGTTGTTAACCGGGGCCAGTATGGGCATCCTCCACCACCCCACACCTGCACCAACAGGGCGCATCCATAGAATGTGCAGGACTCAGCAACCGCGTTTTTGCATAGTGACTGGTACAAGGTAGCCAGTACCGCAGACCCCCAGCTGTACAGACCTACTCTACTAAAATCCATTAGCAAACGAAGATACATAAAGTTAACCGTGTTACCCGTGCTATCCGGGAACAAAACGTTTCCAATAAGCAACAATACATAACACCTAGTTTTCTGCAGTATGGTCTCTTGGGGAGACGCATCATTCAAGTGAAAATTTTTATAATGCTCCTTTAACCTCTTGAGGTTAACACCTTGCCCCCTAGCACCAACGGCTCCTTCTATCAAGTCTATTCCAATTGCCTCTTGGCATAAGCTATTCGCCTGCATAACACAACCATTAATTGCCTTACCATCAACAGGAAGGTCGAGTAGCATATGAACATCTTCAAGGGTGATGGTGCACTCCCCTGTTGGAAGATGGAAGGTGTGTGTCTCGGGCCTCCAGCGTTCTAGCAAAGCAAGAACAAACTTGTGGTCAATAGAAGACTCGGCGATCCTGCTAATCGGACCGAAACCAGCAATGTTCAGGTATGGTATAATGCGGTCGTCCGGAGCGATGGTATGTTTACTACGAGTGCGAAAACGTTGAACGTTCTGAAAAGAATAAGCATGCCCAAAAAAATCAGTTAGTTTATCAGGGACAGTTGCATGATTTTAAAGTAATACTAATACACTTACGAAGGTTGCGATGTTCTGGGGGGTTCCTCTGTGTGTTTCGCCCATGGTTAGGAGAGACATGGTTGAAGGCTGAAAATTCGTAAGCTGATTGCAAAAGGATTGTTCTAAGAGTAGATGAGTGATAATGGTGATGTATCTCCAGAATTCCAAGTGCTTTATATATTGATGAGGAAAAAACGGTAACATCATGCATGCTTGACATGTCAACACAGCCATAAGTGTTTGGTGTTGCTTCTGCAGGATGTGTTGGCATGCATGCAGTCAAACTATCGGTGACAAGGCATGGTGGGATGCATGCAGCTCAGGTCTAGGTGACAGCTCGGGTAGCATGCATGCAGGAGTAGGAGGAATCCTGGCAGGAAGCTGATCAGGAATCTTATCAGAAATTTTTGCAGTCGCATGCTTGTTAACAGTAACTCCATGCTGGTTTACAGTAACTCCTGGAATCGTTTCAGAACATGCAGGTGGGGACCATGTGGGACCAGGTGGGCCCCTGGGGGTCCACACATAATACATATGCGCCAAATGATTTGGCTTATTCTCCAAAAGTTCCTTCTTATGCGCCAAACCATTTGGCGACTTGCAGTTGATTTTTTTAACTAATGCGCCATTCCATTTGGGTTTACGTGTATGCCTTGTATACGAAACCCTAATTGCGATCCAGACCTAAGGCAAGACTTCAGACCCTCTATAAATTAGGGTTTACTGTGTGCATTAGTACACACAAGCAAAAAATGAGATCTCGAATAAGGTCAGATAGCTCGCACTGGACTACAGAGCCTCCACCCCCTGTGAGGCGTTTCGACTATCAACCGGACTATCGTCGAAGGACTGGATACGTCATTTTCTCTGCCGTCAAACCTCCTATGCAGGTGTTGTTTTGGAACATTCAAACCATGGACCAGCTTAAGAGAACCCTCTTAAGGTTTTTGGACGGAGAGTGGAGTCCAGGCGAACAAATCAGATCTATCAAGAGACTTAGAACAAGGGGCGGTGTTTTTCTTGAAAGACAGCGTTGGTGGGAGACTATGGAGGACGACATTCAATGCACTCGAATGATGGAGGACAGAGAAGACATTGTCCTAACCGTTGTAATTTCCTAGATGTCGCAATTTCTTTACCCTTTCTATTACTTCTGTACCGTCCAATTAAATGCTCTGAGCATATATTAATAAAATGTTTTTTTAACATTACCAAGTTTCCTATTAGTATTTAAGTTATTAATAATTAACAAAGTTATTTTCCTCAGTATTTCACCCCCTATAAATATAGGTATGAGTGCGTGGAGTTGAAGTACCAACTCTTTCTTCATTCTTACTGCAGACACTAAAAAATGAACTCAGTTTGGGCTGTCGTTTTTTTTGAGGAAGGTAGGCACATGCGTGTCTGCCTTAACCCCCACTGGAATTTCCAGAGAATTGTTAGAGCCATCAACACTGGGTTTCGTCAACTAGATGGTCCAACCAGAAAAGTTAAACAGATAGATTACCGTTGTCCATACATTACGTTGACGGATAATAATCCAGAAGGCACCTACATGTATTATTGGGACCGTGTGAAAGACGATGTGGACGTGGATCTAATGTTTTGGACATACAGTGGAGAGGTTAACCGAGGCGTTGAAGATCCACTTGTTCTTGCAGTGATACTTGAGTAGTTTAGATTAAGTGTTGTTTTCTTTGTTACAATGATCGAGCGTGTACTACAAGTTTTTATTTGTTATTTTGTGGATCTAATATTGTGATATACCGGTTGTTTTGGGTTGCCAAAACCGGATCGTTCAATTAAAATTAATGTGGTCGTTGTGTTAATTATGGTTTTTTGAAGATTAATTACGCTATATAAATAAATAAATAAATAAACATATATATATATATATAAATATATATATATATATATATATATATATATATATATATATCTATATATAAATATATATATATATATATATATATATATATATATATATATATATATATGTATATAAATATATATTATGTATATATATAAATAAAAACATATACATGAATATAGAAATAAATAAATATATATATATATATATATATATATATATATATATATATTTATATATATATATATATATATATATATATATATAAATATTTATTTCAGAACTAGCTGCTAGATGTAGGGCTGCATGCATGCTTTGTCTAGGGGAAATCGTTGCAGGAATCTTACCAGGAATCGTTGCAGGAATCTTATCAGGAATCGTTTCAGGACATATGCAGACGCATGCTAGGGTACATGACATATATAAATAAATAAATAAATATATATATACATAAATAAATATTTATATATATACATAAATAATTATATAAATATAAATAAATATTGATATATATATATATAAATAAATAAATATATAATTATAAATAAATATAGATATATATATATATATATATATATATATATACATAAATAAATAAATATATAAATATAAATAAATATTTATATATATATATATATATATATATATTTATATATATATATATATATATATATATATATATATATATATATATATAAATATTTATTTCAGAACTAGCTGCTAGATGTAGGGCTGCATGCATGCTTTGTCTAGGGGAAAATCGTTGCAGGAATCTTACCAGGAATCGTTGCAGGAATCGTTTCAGGACATATGCAGACGCATGCTAGGGTACATGACATATATAAATAAATAAATAAATATATATATACATAAATAAATATTTATATATATACATAAATAATTATATAAATATAAATAAATATTGATATATATATATATAAATAAATAAATATATAATTATAAATAAATATAGATATATATATATATACATAAATAAATAAATATATAAATATAAATAAATATTTATATATATATATATATATATATATATATTTATATATATATATATATATATATATATATATATATATATATATATATATATAAATATTTATTTCAGAACTAGCTGCTAGATGTAGGGCTGCATGCATGCTTTGTCTAGGGGAAAATCGTTGCAGGAATCTTACCAGGAATCGTTGCAGAAATCTTATCAGGAATCGTTTCAGGACATATGCAGACGCATGCTAGGGTACATGACATATATAAATAAATAAATAAATATATATATACATAAATAAATATTTATATATATACATAAATAATTATATAAATATAAATAAATATTGATATATATATAAATAAATAAATATATAATTATAAATAAATATTGATATATATATATACATAAATAAATAAATATATAAATATAAATAAATATTTATATTTATCAGGAATCGTTGCAGGAATCGTTGCAGGAATCTTATCAGGAATCTTATCAGACGCGTGATGGGGTACTTGACATAGATCAGCGTGTCTATGTGTTGGCAAGGATGTAAGAAGCACAATTTATAAGGCCACCCAATATTTTCTAAACGTTACAGCCCACACCAACAATTTTATCCAATCTGACTTGAGCTTACAACACCCAAACACTTTCCCAGTCAAAATGGCTTCATCAACCCAGTACCTTGTGCATGCCCATCTGAACGGTGAGACCTACTCTCATGAGATAGCCGGTTTTGTGATGAGAAACACTCAGGTTGTACCATTGTTGTTGAGCAAACGAGCAACATTTTCGTACTTCATTCAGCGACTATACTCTAAGATTGCAATGGGTCCTATTGCAAGCGTTTTTTACCAATGTCCCAATTTCAATGAAGACAACACCGTCAAGTTTTACGAGATGGAGATTGCCAATGACGAAGACTTGCAAGATATGTTTACCACCCACGAATACTCTGGGTTGGATTCCATCGAGCTGTACGTTACTCTTCGGGTTGAGACACAAGAAACTAATGTTGTCCAGTCACAAGTTATTGACCCCCTAGTCAACGAGCAAGACGAGGTTGACGTCATTGACGAGGAAGAAGACGATCTGGAAACTGAATTTGACGACATGGTCAACGAGGAATCCGACGACGAGCAGCAAACGTTGGTGCCTCCAGCTCATGCGTACGCACCTCCAGCACATATGAGTAACTTGAACCTCCAAGGTGACGAACCATCATCTGACATCTTCTTCACACCCTACATACAAAATGACGAAGAATTAAAGGAAGGAGACAAGTTTCCTTCTAAGGAGGCATGTCTGAGAAGAATAAAAAAATGGCACATGGCGAACAACGTTGATTTTGAAGTAGACCGTTCAAACCTGGAACGGTATGTAATCACTTGTAAAAATCCAGAGTGCGGGTTCAGACTGTTGGCCTCTTATAGGAAGAGAAGTAATGCATGGAAAATAGGGTCGATTACGCATAAACACACGTGTGTCAACGCTAACAATTCCCAGGATCATACAAAACTCAGTGCCGATCTTATATGTCAGGAGATCTTGCCTCTCATAAGCTCTGATCCGTCTCTGAAGGTTAAAAATATAATATCACACATCGTTACAACCTTCAACTACACTCCATCTTACAGAAAGGCGTGGGTTGCAAAAACAAAGGCAATTGAGACAGTCTACGGCAACTGGGAGGAGTCATACAAAATTCTTCCCCGATACCTCAATGCGCTACACAGTTACGCACCTGGCACTGTTACTATTCTAGAGACACTGCCCGCGCATGCACCGGATGGTAACCCTGTCCAAGGAAACGGAATATTCCATCGGCTTTTTTGGGCGTTCAAACCTTGCGTCCGAGGTTTTGCACACTGTAAACCCATACTTCAAATTGATGGGACATGGTTATACGGCAAATACAAAGGAACAATGCTCATGGCGGTTGCACAAGACGGGAACAGCAACATATTTCCAGTGGCGTTTGCTATCGTCGAAGGAGAAACTGCGGCGGCTTGGAGTTTCTTTCTAAGGAACCTCCGAGAACATGTTGCTCCCCAGCCAGACATATGTTTAATCTCTGATAGGCACGCTTCCATAGAGAGTGCTTACAATAATCCAGCGAACGGATGGCATGACCCCCCTTCAAAACACGTCTATTGTATTCGCCACATCGCCCAAAACTTCATGCGGGAGATCAAGGACAGACATCTAAGAAAGGCCCTAGTCAATGCTGGTTATGCATTGACCCAACCCACATTCCAGCATTATAGGAGTGAGATTGTAATGACAAATCCAGAGGCAGGTACTTGGGTAGATAATCTTTCCAGGGACAAATGGACAAGGGCATACGACAATGGCGTGCGATGGGGCCATATGACAACTAATCTTGTGGAATCCATGAATGGCGTTTTCAAAGGCATCCGTAACCTTCCAATCACAGCACTTGTGGAGGCCACATACTTTAGGATGGCTTCACTCTTCTCAACAAGAGGCAGGAGATGGGGTGATGTTAGGCAAGCTGGTCAACTATTAAGCGATAGTTGCATGAAATTTATGCAACAGCAATCGGCAAAAGCGAACACTCATCAGGTGACTTCTTTCGACCGATTCAATCGCACGTTCAGTGTGCGCGAGACAATTGACCACAATGAGGGACTGCCAAGGCAACAATATAGGGTTCTTCTCGACGAAGATTGGTGCGACTGTGGAAGGTTTCAAGCTTTTCGTATGCCTTGCTCACACGTCATAGCTGCATGTGCGTATGCCCACTGCGACGCTATATCACTACTGTCTCCGATTTACAAGACTCGGACATTGCTCAGAGTTTACAGTGTTGCGTTTCCTGTGGTGGCCAAGGAGGATTACTGGCCTGAGTATGATGGAGAGGTAGTTTGGCACAACGACGCAATGCGGCGAAAGAAAAAAGGGCGTCCCAATAGTACACGGATTAGAACCGAAATGGACGTCCGCGACAAAATGGAACGAAAATGCAGCATTTGCCGTCAGGTGGGGCACAATATCAAAAGATGCCCTAATCGTGGCTCGACATCGTCGCAAGTTTAGTATAATCTGTATTTTTTTTAATGCAACGTATCAGTTTCGCTTACCGCCTCTTGTAACCTTGCCTCCGTTTTTCATCAATAAATTGTGCTTTAGTGAATAACCGAAATTGCCAAGGCAAACAATATTCAGACATATTCTTCTGTTTTTCCAAAATCGATTTTTCAGACCCTTTCCAGAATCGATTTATCAGATATATACCCGAACCGGTGTGCGAAAATACAGGAAACAAGTAAAATTTTAAAAAAAAAAGACACAACACATAGTAGCCAAATGAAATGGCGCCTATGTGTTGTTATAGGAGTGCATGCGCCAATTGGATTGGCTACTCCCATTTGCCCTAATTTTTTTTAGGGTTTACGCCAAATGGATTGGCTAGTTGGGTATATATGCGCCAAATGGTCTGGCGCATTCACTTCCAATCAGTCCCAAACCTAGACAGTTTGGTAATTTACCTGAAAACATGGTTTTTCTTGTATATTTTTTATCAAACATGGTTATTTTAATTTTTTTTTCTTAATAAAGTGTCTTTTAAAAATAAAACATACTTAAACTTAATATAATTGAGGTCTAAAGTCACAGTATCCAGCTTGATGTTTAAGGATGACATAAGGCATTAATCTATCCCTGATGTCATTTTATAAAATTATAAAACTAGACAAAGCATATATTTAAAAGCATTGACATCACCTTTTTTTAAGCTATATAAAGCATATTTAAATTAGATACTACATTTGTCTTACAATTAGTGATATGTTATAAAAATCTCTTCTTTCTCCCTCAAAATTTTAGTTATTGTATTCATATCATAATTCCCTCATAGATGGAAGTATGCGCTACACCTGCCTCTTAATAAGGATCTTGTGTATCAGAAAACATCTGACCATTGATCCATACTACAGTCCTTGTTGTTATGAAATTTCAGTTTTAATTGTTAGTCTGTGTTATGTCTATGGTTGGCTTTTGATGACGAAACAGTTAATGTTGGGTTTCATGATATGTAAGGCTCCCGAACAGTGTGGTATCAGAGCCTGCACAGAAGGAAGGGGTGCATATGATATGAATATAATAGAGAGAGTGAGTAAGGGAGAAAACCTCTTATACATGGAAACACCTGAAATAAACACTCAACCTATTACTACTACCTCTTATTCATCGCTTCCAAAACTCTGTAAAAAGACTTTGTCCCATAAAATAGAAAACCTTGTTGAGTACTCTCACGTTCCAGAAGATGCTCAAATTGCCGAAACAATACCTCCTCTCTTAAGTCCGTACAACATCTTCAAAAGACAAAGAAGTGTCACCAGAACCATCCGAAATCTCATCTCTACAAATTGCCCTCATATCAAAGAATACGTCCAGTCATCTCGATTAGACCAATGCAGCTTAAGAGCTACAAACCAGGAACAATATGTAGATCTAGAAATTCCTCAGTATCTCATTAACCACTGGAAGACTGAAGGATAGACAGCCTTACACTTTGGAGCTGTTAGACTCATCCTCTCTCTTCATGGAAGGAAGAACTAACCTGTTTTTTGCAAAATAGCTCTACTGGACTCCAGCTATCTCCACTATGAGAATGTTGTGATAGGAACTGTTCTTACCACACTTCATGCAGGAAGCGTGGTTCTCACCATCTTTCCAAACTATAATGTGAGTCTTAATGATAGTACTTTGTCCACCAGACTGAAAGTACAAGTCCAGATCACCGGATCTGACCAAGTTCCAGAAGCCATGTCAGCTACCCTCCATCATCAGATAATATACCGCTTACAAAATCACTCGATAGATCTTCCTCTCTCAGGATGCTCTTCTGATTCACTATTAGTTGTCACCAACAGAGAAGAAGATGTACCATCCATAGTTCATATTCCAAGAAGAATCACAAGGGAAGAATTAACCCAGCTAATTCCTCTTGAATGGATAACCAACTACGAGAAACTCCATGCTGACAAGAGACCTATCCAATCTCAAGAAGCTACTTTCAGAAGATCTGTTGACAAGAGAGTCAAAACGATTTGCAAAAAGCCAGACGAAGGATCGAGCTCGATATCTCCGATCTTCCAGACAATGATGACTCAACCAATTCTCAAAGAAGACTGATGTCCTATCTATGTTGTTACAACAGAAGGAAAACCCATCTACACTGATAAAATAGATGGCCATTTGGGATGTTGATCCAACAAAGTGCGACCCAGATTGTGACTGCTGGATGCACGACAATGATATTGACCGAGATATCATTTTTCCCAAGACAAAGAAAAAAGGAAGGTGTAAACCCTCCCCATCTCCTCAAATGAGATCTGATCAAGACAATGGTCCATGGGTAGGAATCCATGGGAAAAAGAAACCCCTCTGCATCTATGAGGAAGGACTTAAAATCCTCAAGAGAGAAGGGTTGTTACCACCAGATGATCCAACTCTTATTACATGGTCACCAACAGACCATTGTAAGCCACTACATCCTCCGGCTGTTACTCAGCCAATTCCTTGTTTTATGTATTCCAACGCAACTCAGGAGTACGACCGACAATTCCCTACTTTGGAAAGAAAGATGGATCCAATCACAGGAAGAACATATAAACCCTTCATTCATCCAAGTGAAGTCCAACCTGATGGGAAATTTAAACCATCAACTCAAGCTGAAGAAGTTCTCAACTGGCAATCAGAAAATATGGTTTCTCAAAACGAAATTCTTCAAAACCTTGATAAAAAGGTAGATAAAATTGCTGAAAAAATAGACGAGACTGATGAGAATCTCACAGTCTTATCCTAAAAAATACATAAACATTACAGAAGCCTGAAAGCCCAAGTTTCCCAGCTGGATCGAGACTTGCGACAGATGTTAGAAGAAAGAACTTTTGGCAAGACATTTGACCAAAAGGAAAGAGAAATTAGAAGTCTACAAGGCCAAGTAAAAGAAATAGATGATTTCTTAAGAGCCTCTCATGAATGAAAGCCCAAGCCGGTTGAAAATTCTTTCTTTAACCCTCCTTCTTTTCCTACATATTTCAAACAACTAGAAAGGCCTTCTCCTTTCTATCCCACCTATATTTCACCACCACCAGACCAGGCAAAATACATACCTACAGCCTACAGACCAAGATCTTCCAGAACCACCTCTACCTCAACCTTCAAGACGAAGGGGAAAGTTGCCTGCTTAAGCGCTTCATCCTCAGACTCCCTAGATATCACTGAAACACTTCCTCCAAATATCCAAAAGGAAGAAGAAGCTCCTGACAAAGGTTTCCAAGCCATGGCAATCACAACAAATTTTGAGTCTCCCCAAAAAAATTACTCCAACACATCAAAACAAAAGGCGGATGAGTCCTCCTCAAATGGTGACAACGACTCTGATCAAGAATCATCTTCTGATGAAACATTAAAGTCTTTTTCAAATAGATCAGAATCTGAAGACAACTACATTCCAAGACTCTTCATGGCAAATGTAAAAGATGAAGAATCTTATTTTGAAGAGGAGACTCCTGAAGAAACCTTACTCCCTAAAAAGACTAAACCAGATGGCGGTCCTTGTTTCACCTTTGATGATATTCCGCCGAGCCGTTGGAGAAAGAGACTACTTGAATTTGGAGCCTGGATTGACACCCAAATGATGAAAACAAGTTCCGACAGCTATAAGATCATTGAAGAATTTTGCTGTAGAATGACATGCACGATGAAATAATGGTATCACAACCTTGGAGCCTTCAAACAAGATGAGTTACATCGTCTAGAAACTACAGCTAATATTCTTGGAGTTCTTCACCAAGAATTTATCGGTGACATGGAGATATTTGATAGGAAAAACAGACAAGAATTCTTTGAGATGAAGTACTGCTCTCTCAAAACAAAGGACCTCGACAAACATTATCACAGGATGGCACATAGGTATTACGTCCTTAATGTATACAATGACCCCAGTCTCAAGAATACATATGTATCATCCCTACCACAAGAACTCCAGCCAGAAATTCACAGGATGTTAGCCGCAGCTCAAAAGGATATTAAAACCATGAGTCTTAGACAGATTCATCAGGTGACGTTAGAAGCACTTGAAAAGCTTTGCAGTTTTCATCACCAATTTTCAGAAGTGATAGAACAGAAGTCAAGGTTCACCCAAGCATGTAAGAAGCCTTACTTGGAGATTAAATGTAAGGACAAAAGGTGTAGCTGTACAACAAAAAAGAAGTATAAAAAACACACCAAATCTCACAGAAACTTCAAAGGAAAGAAAAGAAAAAATATGAAGTTCTTTAGAAGAAAGTCTTTCAGAGGGAAAGGGAAAAATCAGAGATGCTTTATTTGTGGGAAAAGGGGCATTTCTCTAAAGAATGTCCTAATAATACCCATAAAGCTGCAAAACTGATTAACTCTCTTCAGCCTCTAGAAGGGGATTTGAAATCTTTATACTCTGAACAAAGCTCGGCTGATGAAGAAACAGTCTTTGCACTTCAAGACTCTTCGTCTGATGAAGCATCATTTTCAGAGTCAGAAGATGACAAACATCTCCCTGTTTATTCCTTCAAAGAGATAAGCAATTCCTTTCCTACTACCCCACTTCCTTGTGTTGAAGTTCACGTCCTTGCAACAAAGTATTCTCGTCTGAAGAAGGTTATAGCTTATATGGACACTGGGGCTCAAATTACAATGATGAATCCCAGCATTCTCCCAGCAAAATCATGGGAATCACATGCCGCATACTTTGTAGCAGCAGATGGAAAAGTTTTCAAGACAAATTTAATGACCAAGGAAAAAATAGGAATTAAATTTTTCCCAGACTGCATAGTCTGGACCAAGGTCATCGGCAGTAATCTCCCTAACAAAGACATTATGGTAGGAATGGATGTCTACTCGGCAACAAGTAAGCTTCAGATTCTCCCCACTGGAATCAAATTTAAAAGAGAATTCAAATCCTATTCTGGGATATTGAAGTTATATTCACTTGCTAAGATTCCTGCTGGCTATGAGGAAATCAAGTCCAACCTTCTCAAACTATGTGCAGATAGCCATGAAAAATTCCAACACCCAAAACCTCTGTGGAAGAATAAAGACTTTTTTGTTCAACTTCCTTTCAAGCTCAACGAAGATGTTAATCCAACCAAGGCAACCCATCCAGGAATGAGTCCATCAGAATACAAATTAGCCAGAGAAGAATGCAATCAGCTGCTCAAACAAGGCTTGATAGAACCCACTAAATCAGAATGGGCTTGCCAAGCATTCTATGTAGAAAAGAGGTCTGAAAAGTTGAGGGAAAAAAAGAGGCTAGTATTTGATTACAAACCTCTAAATCATTTTCTAAAAGATGATAAATTTCCCATTCCAAAAGCCTCATCCTTGAATGTTTTCATCAAAGATGCTCAGATCTATTCTAAGTTCGACCTCAAGTCAGGATTCTGGCAATTAGGTATTGATCCCGAGGATCGTTACAAGACGGCGTTATGCATTCCTAACGCCGAGTATCAGTGGACGGTATTACCATTTGGACTTAAGGTAGCTCCATCACTCTTTCAAAAGGCCATGACCAGAATTTTTGAGCCCATCCTCAACTGTATCCTCATCTATATTGATGATGTACTGTTATTCTCCAAAAAATGAAAAAGCCCATAAACAATTATAGGGCCAATTCCTTCAAATAGCCCAACAGCATGGAATGATGCTCTCTGAAAAGAAAAGTCAATTAGGACGGACAGAAATTGATTTTTTAGGCATGCACTTCTCCCAAGGGAAATACCAACCCAACCTCATATTGCTCAAGAATTGTTAAACTTCCCTGATGAAAATCTCACAGTTAAACAAATCCAACAATTTCTCGGTATAATTAATTATATTCGGGATTTCCTGCCAAAACTGGCAAAGTACACTAGTCCTCTATCCCAAATGCTAAAGAAGAAACCTCCGCCGTGGGGAACACAGAAAACTGAGGCGGTGAAAGCTTTGAAAAAGATCGCACAAACTCCTCCTGCACTGAAAATCCCTGGAAATGGCAAAAGAATTCTACATACTGATGCTAGTGATCACTATTGGGGAGCAGTTCTGATAGAAGAACTCGAAGGGAAAAGATACTATTGTGGTCATGCCAGTGGCCAACTTAAAGAAGCTGAAAAACATTATCACACCACCTACAAAGAAGCCCTTGCAGTAAAAATGGGAATCCAAAAGTTTGACTTCCACCTAAGAGGCTACCAATTTGAAGTCCAGATGGACAACTCTTCATTCCCTAAGATCCTTGAATTCAAAAACAAAATGCCCCCTGGTCCTCAAACTCTCAAGCTCAAAGATTGGTTTTCTAGATATGATTTCTCGGTAAAACATATCAAAGGAACTCAGAACCTAATCCCTGATCTACTATCTCGACCCATGAAACCTATCCAAATCATCACGGCCAAGCACACTTTCCCTCCAATTCTTATGGTTAAACCACTACCAACCCGTGCATCCAAAACAAAGAATCTTCCTCCAGGAATAACAATGTCTTCTTCACCGTCCCAGCTCAAACAATATGTCAGGAACAACCTCTTTTATTACATGACAAAGATCATAAGGAATAAACTGCCAGATCATAATCCTTATTTCCCAGATACACCATTCCTCCTACCAATCCTGATAAACCCAAATACTAAATTCACAAAGAATCATTTGTGGTATATCTGGTGTGCCACCTGTTTGTATTATATGCCTGTTCTTATTCCCACTGAGGCCATGTATCAACATATAATGGATCCTGAGAAACACAAGTCTTTGATTTGGACTACTCTTGAATGGCATTCTTCCATTAAAATGGTGGAAGGATCAATTAAAACTAGTCATGGATGAGGTCACAGAACGAAGATTATCTTCTGAAGATATTGGTAAACTCAAGTCTGTTTTCTTTCTACACAGGCCCTATATGACAGATCCTACAACAAAGCTGCTTAATTACAAGAGTTATGTTCACCTATGGGAAACCATTGATGAATATCCTCCCAGTCTAAAAGTTACAAAGGAATTGTTGGAGTATGTTAACTACATCAATCTCCATGATCCAAAAAGCTAAGATGATAGTTCTACTTGCATACATCATGAAAAGTCCAGAAAACCAGAAATTGGGGAATGCTCAGCCCAAGCTACACAAGAAAAACCAGATTCGCCAATGGAAGCTGAATTCTCTGAAGGACAGGTGGCAGAAGCTAATGCGGGATTAGCAAATCACACTTACATGATGGACGACATCTGGCTGAGTGAGTCATCTCAATATGGAGACTGCTCTTCTGATGGAAACTTATCCGATCAGAATATGTCCCCCTCTTATGAACCCATTATCAAAGACTAAATGGACAAGTGTTCATTAAAAATCACAATAAATGGACAAGTGTCCTCCAAAAATCTCTAGCATGTTCATGAATAGTAACTTTTGTCTTTTTGTATAATAAGACTACAATAATGTAATCCATAAGGGATAAGTGTGTCGTAAAAGGCATTTATATAATTTGGAATGCCATGTTTGTGAATAGTGTGACTTTTGTCTTATTTTTCTCTCCTTGGCTATAAAAGGAGCACTCTTGTAACATATTTTCATCAAGCAATAACAAATAAATTCTCTTGTGTGCTTAAGAACAAATATGTTCTAAAAATCTCTTCTTTCTCCCTCAAAGCTTTAGTTATTGTATTCATATCATAATTCCCCCATAAATGGAAGTATGCTCTACACCTACCTCTTAATGAGGATCTTGTGTATCAGAAAACATCTGACCATTAATCCATACTACGGTCCTTGCTGTTATGAAATTTCAGTTTTAATTGTTAGTCTGTGTTATGCCTATGATTGGCTTTTGATGACGAAACAGTTAATGTTGGGTTTCATGATATGTAAGGCTCCCGGACAGTGTGAATATAAGAAAAGTTACTTTCTGGATTTCCCAAAAATATCCTTAATCTAGCTTAGTCTAAAATAATAATTTTGGGGCAAAAATTGTCTTTTTCTTAGTTCTAATGTAATAATTTTGGGTGTTCAATTTAGTTGGTTAATATTATTCTAGCTTTTAATTTTTCTTCACGTTTTATTTATTACCCCTCAGGTTTTTTTCCACTCTTAATAATTATGCTTTTTGCTTTTTTTCCTCGCCTTTTTCTCACTACACGAAATCCTAAACCCGTGCAAACCAGATACCACTCTTCTTCCCCAATTTTCTCTCGAAACCATAACAAGTTCTGCCAAAAAACTGCTCCTCCGCCGTAAACATGAGCATTTCACACGCAACCTTCATCATTTTTATGCTACACACTCAACTCTACGGATTGTCTCACCAACAAATACTCTAATCTGTCTCCACAACAAATACATCCATCTCTTCTCCATCTTTCTACGCAATAAATCCAAACCGCTGTGAGCTTCACAATGGCAAGACCTTGTGCTAATCTGAAGGAAATCAATGATAGTAAGGAACTATGGAAAATCGAAGTCAGAATCCACCACAAATGGACAGTGTTGTAAAAGACCAAAAAGCACTTCGAATTGATTCTGGTTGATAAAGAGGTATGTCTATTTTTCCTTTTAAAAAATATAAAAGGGTTGATTCTGGTAGATTAATGTTACATTGTCAACCAATGACGATCATGTATCCCGCCAAGTCAAATTGAAAATTTTAAATTACTTATATGACATGACAAATTGATATATTCCCATTGAATGACAATGTAAAACTTTTTTACACTGTTAGTGCATCTCCACTAAACCTTTTAAAAAATGTGATTATTCATTAATGATCGCAGAGATCATTTCAATGAAAATAGAAAATGCATGGAGTGGATATAAGTCATACAACCTTATAAATAAGAGTTTACTCTTAGGTATGATCACTCAATTAACACGCATATATGTTATTTACTTACACCTCACTTTTGTTTGTCATCAAAGTGTTTATGCATGTAAACACTTATTATTTGGAGAAGAAGCGTAGTACATGAAGAAGACGAAAGTATCAAAGTACCATTAAACAAATCAGAACATGTGATGATATGATTGCATCACCTACTCGGGTGATCTGTCTCGTAATTGTATACAAAAACATTTGATTCCACCATATAGCATAATCACTATTATTAAAATCTTGACATTCAACCACCATATTAGTAACCAAAATCGAAATGTGGGTCACGCCCGAACCACTATAAGGCATATTGAGTCAATGGAATCATAACTCCTAGATTAATTAATCCATACATAATAACTCACCAACTCAAAAGTGTGTTGACGGAGATGAAAATTCCACCTCTCACTATTTCCGGTCACAAAGGAGAAATTGAAACTAAGGGATCCAAAAGATATGGAACGTGGCAACTCGCGTAGCATGGGTGCGACGAGCAAATATCATATAATATCATGGGTGTGATGAAAGTCCATATCAAGCAGGTAAAAAAGAAGGTAAAGTTGATCAAGAGGATCTGAAATTGCCATAACAACTCATCCCCTGGAATATGACGACTATGACAATGACTCTAGTTGAGTTTGGAAGTGAGGCATATTCCGTATGCGTAACAAGGAGAAAAGGGGAGAAGGAGACAATATCAAGGCAAATTTGACTTCCACAATAGAGAAATACAACAAAAATATAAAGAAATAAATATAAGTATTTGACATTTTTCAACATCAAGATCAAACTTCAACGGACATTTGAAATGCATCGATTACACATGTGTCCTACAAAATATTGATATCTTATGGTTCTCGAATGTCCCAAATAAATCCATTAAATTGTGGAAGAACATGGTTGAGATCTCTGTGTCCAAATTCACCACAAACATTAAGAGGATTTGGTTTTAGTAATAACATATTGATGTAATTTAGTCTAATATAACTTTCAAGCACGTGAATCATTTGCAATCTTTCATGATAGTATAATTTTCAAATACTACTTTATTAATAATCGTCAATTTATATTCCTCACGACTTTATTTTCCATACTATTTTTTTAATAAGGAAAGAGAATCCACAACCCAACAAACCTCACAACAATTTTTATTTTTATATTTATTTTTACAACTAATTGACACCAGAAATAACTGCCTTTCATGTTTTTGTTTTCATAATTTAAAAAAATGGTAATAAAAGATAATTTTCCCCATTTAAAACAAACATGATGTGTGCACATATAGAAGAGAAGAATATCCCCTTGTTTTTCTCAACAGTCCAAATCCATTCCGCGCCATTTTAAGCAAATATTCTTCTCCAACATCTCCGATCCTCATGGAGCATTTTCACCTCTCTCTCTCAACGACCTCCTCTCAAACAAACCCTCTCTTTCTCTCTCCCAATTCCCAACAAAATCTAACCTTCAACCCCATTTTCCCCTTTGGGTTCCTCCAACCCTACCCCAAAACCTCGCATCCCCAACACAACTACATTCCCATCTCAATTCACCTTCTCTTCATGGACACACAATCAGGTACATTTTCGCAAATCATTGCTCTGCCGCGAACGCTTCCTAATATTGCTTCGTTCATAATTTCATTGTTTCTTCCGATTTAATTTGAAATTAAACGGGTTCTTCTACATTATCTCAATTTACATTGTTTTGATCAATGTCTATGTTATTGTAGGGTTTAAATTCTCAAGCCCGTTTATGGAGCTAGGGTAGGGTGCAACTTCATTTTCAGGACAATGTACATGATCATGGTGATTTCAATGATAATGACGAGCCTTCGTGTTTCGGATTATGTTTTTAACGGACTGATTATGTAGAATTCCTTGGTTCTCCATTTTTTTTAATGAAGGGTAAACATAATTTTCAAGTTTCTCCGCAGATTCTAATTTTGTTTACAGAGGGATTTGGTTATTATGTCACCTTCAGGATATACCAGTTGAGACTGGCACAGATAACATAGGCCAAATATTGAATTGTAGTGTGTTGTATGTTGCTGCGATAAAAATTAGCTTGAGTGATAGGGTTAAGGATTTATCTGTAAAATGTGGATAGGCATTGAGAATGTTTTAACAGTCTATTGCAAAAGGTTGTTAGGTTGAGATAAGTGTATAATCTTCCACCATGAATAATGAGGATCCTGGAATTTCAGGAAATCAATATAGAGTGAATGTTGGGTTTAGTGACAGAACACCTGATAAAGATGATGAGGACAATATATGTCTACAGACTGGTGAAGAATTTTCTGCCGAGTTCTTACGCGACCGGGTTGGCTTAAGAAGGTTTCCTGTTATAACTGATGTAGAGCAGCAGCACATGCCAAACAGAATGGACTTCAATATTAATATTAATAACAATTATCAGCCGGTTTACGAGGATCAAAAACATGTCCTTGGGCTAGGGAGAATGAATTCTGATAGCAATTTGGATTTGTCTGATATTGCTTTTGCTAGAGGCTATGTTGCTGAAGCTGACAACAGGGCATATCATAATAATTTGGGCAGATACCAGTGTGAACATGGTGGTATCAGACAAGCATCAAGTGTGTTTTCTAGACAATTATCAACTAGGTTATCTGACGGATGCGATCAAGTTGCCTCGGGATCAAATACTCCTCATTCATGTCAACCTTATGGAACAGTATTCTCAGAAGGTTCCTTCTACAAAAAGATAAAGTTTCTTTGTAGTTTTGGAGGTCGAATACTGCCAAGGCCAAATGATGCGAAGCTCAGATATGTGGGGGGAGAGACGCGGATTATTTCGATCAGAAAAAACATCACACATGAGGAACTTACGAGGAAGACTTATGATATTTGCAATCAAACTCACATTATCAAATACCAGCTTCCTGGAGAGGATCTTGATGCTCTTATTTCTGTTTGTTCTGATGAGGATCTTCATCATATGATTGAGGAGTATGAGGAGCTTGAAAGAGGTGGAGGCTCGCAACGACTGAGAATTTTTCTCATAGCTTCAAATGAATCAGAGAGTCCTAGTTCTAATGAACCAAGAGTCAATCAGCAAAGTGATGCTGATTATCATTATGTTGTTGCTGTTAATGGTATACTAGATCCAAGTCCGCGAAAGAATCTTAGTGGACCGAATCTGGCAAGCCATGGAAGCCAGTTTACAACTGCCTCTGATTACAACAGTCCACATTTCCATAGGGAATCATCCACATATGCATTTGCTTCAGAGGGTTTGGATTGCAGCCCAACCTCTTCGAATTTGGCAGGCATAATGTCAAAACAAAGTCCATTTGTAACATCAATGGCGGGCAAATCGTTTAATCAAACGCCACCATCTCCCATTTGTGCACAGCCTAAAGATCCAAATATTTCTAATGTCCAGTTATTTACGGATCAACCATACAATGTTGTTAATGAAAACATTATTCCCTATGTCATGGAAAAAATTCCACGTGATAGTTCTTTGTATGTAGACAGTACCAGTTATGTTGATCCCATTGCATATTATAACAATCTCCCCCAAGGGCCTCCATGTGTGAACCACCATCCTAGTAATCAATATCCATTGGAGTCTGACCAAATCAGGAAGTCTAATGCTGATTTTCATTTTCACAGACGAAACAATAGTAAAGAATTTGTTTCTTCTGCAATTTCTAATCAGACTGATATGAAATTTGAGAGGCCTTTAGTAAACAAAGAAGGTTCATACCATTTTAACAAGATTGTCACTCACCCACATCAGTCATCGGGTGTATTCTCAGTGTCTGGTGATAAGGATGTTTCTCAGTACAGAATGTTGCATGCACTCTCTGACTCAACGCTTCTGGAGAATAGTGAGAACTACAAAGGTCACCTGCATTTTCCGCTTAATGTTGAGAGAGACAAATTGTCGTCACTGGGAACTTCAAGCTCTTTGGAAGAATGTTCAATGCAGCCAGAAGAGATAAGTGATGGGAAAGAACGTACAGTTTTGCATCAAAATTGGCCGACTTTTGGAATGACTGATAGTTGCAAGCGATTGTCAGAAATCGGTAAAGAGAACCTACAATGTGCAGGTAAGAGCACTGATTGGTTTGTTGAAAAAGTTGGAGCTGTGCCACCACAGTTACAGTACATCTACTATCAACATGGTGCTTGCTCGTCTTCACCAGATTTACAAAGCAGTGAATGCAGTGATTCTGCTGCATCACTTATCTCGTCACATTTGGCTAGATGCATGACAGAGCAACCAAATGGTATACCGTTCGACACAATTGCTTCTGAGTTTTCTATGATAAGCCAAAGTTCACCAATGCATCACCAATTTGCTGTGTCAGAGACCAAAGATGGTCAACCACCTCCCCGTGGCTTTTTTGAGATACCGCCTATTGACCCCCAAACTGACACTGAATCTGTGCTACCTATCTCGGTAACTATATAACATAACCTTTGATTTATCAAATCAACTCCGTGCTTGCATATAAGAATAACAATATTTTCATTTGTAATTCAGTATCCAGATGTGGTTTCTTCTTCGATAAGAGAGGTTCTTGGCTCTGACGACAATCCTGCATACTATCAGAACCAAAAGGAAGAAAACATAGTCACTAAGAAACAATCTCACGAATACATTGATGAATTTCGCATCAACAAGGCAGAATCAGCAGCAGTTGTCAAAGAATCAATTGATTATATTTCTTCAAGTATCCAGTCATGCTTACAAGTTGTTTCAAATACAAATGAAGAGGGCAAACATTCACATTCTGAAAAAGCAAGGGTAGTGTGTGTTAATCCAGAATCTGAAAGTAAGGTGAGAATCTAAAGATGAAATGAAACTGTTGTGTCAGTGTTTCATATATGGTAACTGATTTATATAGCTGACTTGAGGTTATTGTCTACAATGATAGCTTGCAAAAGCTGATAATGAAAACTTCAATAAGCCTATTGGTGATTCAGAAACTGCTGAAACAGAGTCGGAACTTTATGGTTTACAGGTACAGAACACCACATTTTGGTATATTTGAGCATATTCACCTATCCATCTTCAATATTATCATGAACACTCAAATTTCATTAGGTGTTATTTGGTTGATTAAAACCACTTATTTACTTATCTCCATTTTTCATCAATTGGTTTTGTCGACTAATATGAAACATGAGGTTTATGATAAATGTTTTATACTCTATAAACTATATTGTTGAAGTTGAATTCTAGAAATACGAGGTTTACACGTAAAGAGATACTTCAAAGTTACTCCCTCCGTCTCAAAATAAATGTCGTTTAAGGTTGTTACACACAGATTAAGAAAAGTAATGATTGAGTCAATAAAGATAACGTTTTTACAAAATTACCCTTAATTACTATTGATTGTTATATATTGACATGACTTGAAAAAAGTGTAGATAAGGGGTAAAGTTGGTAAAGGTTCGTTAATGTTGCATTGGAAAAATAAAGAGACTATTATTTTGAGACAACTTTTTATGGCTAAAAAGACACTTATTTTGGGACAGAGGGAGTATTGTTCTGAAAGTAACACCTGCATTATTATAATTATATAGTTGTTAATCATATGAAGACTAATGTCAGTCTTCACTTATAAGAAAATTCTAATAGGACTAGCTTCACCTGAGATCTAATTTCCTCTCTAGATTTTGGCTTCTTATTTTGTTTTTTTTCTTCTTTCTTTTCCATCCTTTTTGTAAAATTACCCTTAATTACTATTGATTGTTATATATTGACATGACTTGAAAAGAGTGTAGATAAGGGGTAAAGTTGGTAAAGGTTAGTTAATGTTGCATTGGAAAAATAAAAAGACTATTATTTTGAGACAACTTTTTATGGTTAAAAAGACACTTATTTTGGGACAGAGGGAGTATTGTTCTGAAAGTAACACCTGCATTATTATAATTATTTAGTTGTTAATCATATGAAGACTAATGTCAGTCTTCACTTATAAGAAAATTCTAATAGGACTAGCTTCACCTGAGATCTAATTTCCTCTCTAGATTTTGGCTTCTTATTTTGTTTTTTTCTTCTTTCTTTTCCATCCTTTTAGTTGTTTTAGTAGGAAGACTAAAAGAAAGCAGATCAAAATCCACAAGTATCCACAGTTAACCTAAATGCTTCATGTGTTAAAATACAGATTATTGAGAATGATGATCTTGAAGAATTACATGAGTTAGGATCTGGAACCTTTGGAACCGTTTATCATGGAAAATGGAGAGGAACAGATGTTGCAATTAAGAGAATAAAAAGTAGCTGTTTCGCTGGTAGAATGTCAGAGCAAGAGCGGTTGGTAAGTCTGCATAGAGTATAAACAAATTGAATTTGCTATTGCTCTTTATTTAGTTTTTCTTTCAAACTTATATTTTATAAAATTACTAGTCAATAGTTATGGGTGGGAAAAATGCTACTAAGAATGAATGAATGAATTTGTTAGTGTCATTTATTTGGTTTTTCTTTCAAACTTATGGTATAAAATTACTTGTAATATGCCTGGAAAAGTGCTTCTGTGGTGAATGAATGAGGAAGTGAATTTCATTGACTTGAAAGATCTCATATTTACCGGCCATTAACATAAATTCAGAGTTATCCTTTTTTATGATGTTTCTTAGTTATATGCTTATCATGTCTGTTTCTCCAGACTAAAGATTTTTGGAGGGAGGCAAAGATTCTATCAACTCTTCACCATCCAAATGTGGTGGCATTTTATGGGGTAGTTCCAGATGGCCCAGGTGGAACATTGTCAACTGTAACAGAATACATGTTGCACGGATCACTGAGAAATGTTCTCTTGAAGAAGGAGAGGTAAGCAAGCCCTCACATGTATAGGATGCAACCTATTATTAATTTTAAATTTATCACTCTTACTAAAACATACTTGCAGAGTGCTTGACCGTCGTAAAAGGATCATGATTGCAATGGATGCAGCCTTTGGCATGGAATATTTGCATTTAAAAAGTATTGTTCATTTTGATTTGAAGTGTGATAATTTGCTTGTCAACTTGGGTGATCCTGAGCGGCCTGTATGCAAGGTATTTTGCAGCAGAATTAAGTTTCTTTTTCTTCTTCTTCTTCTTCTTCTGACTTGTGAGCCTTTAAAAGAGTTGTCCTCAATCATTTGATGTCATGTTAACTAAAAGGAAAAATACACAATTATTGTAAGAATTTTATTTTGTTAATTTAATTATTTAAAAAAAGTCCCATCTATTGATACCAAATTAACCCCAGTTGTTATCCTGTTTCAATACCATCAAGATATACTTGATTTTATTTTTCTTTAGAAACAACTTTGTTTAAACAAAGTTATTGGACTGATCTCTTTCCGTAAAATATGATTAATAGGTTGGAGATTTTGGGCTATCGAGAATTAAACGCAACACACTTGTTTCTGGTGGTGTCAGAGGGACTCTTCCATGGATGGCACCAGAACTACTGGATGGTAACAGCTGCAAAGTATCTGAGAAGGTTAGGAACTTCATCTGTCTCTCTATGTTCTTTTCAATTTTGACCATGCACTTTCTAGTGGATTAAGCAAGTACTTTCCTGGAGATTGTATTATTGAGCTGTCTATTTTGTGATCTTTAGGTCGATATTTTCTCATTTGGTATCACAATGTGGGAAATCTTGACTGGGGAAGAACCTTATGCTAACATGCACTGTGGTGCCATCATAGGTATGTTTTTGTCATGTGTAATTCCAAACTAAACCATTCATTCATTTTTTTCCGAGATCCTTCAGTTACCTGTCTTTTCCGTCATGGATGCGGCAGCCACTAATTAGACACTTCGACTAATTAGACGTTTCTTTAGTGTATTTCACAGTTGAAAAAACAACCGCTCTAGTGAACTTGTCACGAAACTAAAACAATAACAATGTATCCATCCTTGGATTTTATAGGCGGGTTAATATTAAAATGCACTTTTAATTAGATCAACTATGGATATAATCTTACTTATTCACTTTAGAGGAGCTTAATCCTTTTGCAATTTAATCTTGGTAAACATAATGTTTATTGCACCGCTCCTCCCCGCAAATAAAATACAATTTTATATGCTTGCTAATCCATACATCCTTTTGGGAAAACCATTGACCAAGAAGTTATATATTTCTTTGATACATTCGATCTGCTAATTTCCTGTTGTAAAACTCCTATACATGTAATTCTTTTATTTATTTATTTTTAATTTCTTTTACAAAACTTAGTTGATTTGATTGGTGGTAAGTGTTCAAGAAATTGAGTGCTTAAAAACAGAGTCCCTCCAATTTTCCACTTGTGTCTGGCCCTATCACAAATGAAGTCTTCTATTTCTTTTGAAAAATGAAAGAGAATCTCAACTCTCGGTTATGTACCTATAAGTAATGCTACTTGTGTATCTCTAGATTATGTGTGGCAGGCAATGTGTTGCAAATAATCAATACTATAGTCATACTGCATCATCTCTGAACCTTCGTATATTTTTCATAAGACATAAGTTTTGTTTGAATTCTAATGATGAGTTTGTTTACTACTAATTATTTGTTGAAGGAGGTATTGTTAATAATACGCTTAGGCCGTCTATTCCGAAACGCTGTGATTCTGAGTGGAAAAAGTTGATGGAGGAGTGTTGGAGCCCTGATCCTGAAGCCAGGCCAACCTTCACAGAAGTTAAAAATAGACTCCGCAACATGTTAGCTGCACTACAGAAAAAGAGACCTAATGTCGGGATTCGGTGAAAACTAAACATTACTTGTAAATGAAGGCAAATATGACAGATGAATGGAATGGGTTGTTTGTGTTGGCTAGCATTGTTTGTATAGAAAACATAGTGCAGAGGTATATGCTGAAATTGAGTTAAAGTCTTTTATAAACTCCACTGCTTCTTTACCGGCTCATTCTAATATAATGGTTGGTTGTTGTCTTGTGATTCCCAGAACCAGTTAAACCGGGAAGTGAAAACCATAACAAACACACTAATACTCATACATGCTTGTCATGGGTAAATTTTACAGATATCTATTAAACTTCATATTTGATTGACATGCCTAAGTATTTATGAGGGTAAAGAAAACTAGAGGGAAAAAGACGGAATAAGGGTTCTAAAATTTAAGTTTGATTTTCAATCCAACACAATGTTTTGCATGAAAGTTAAATACTGTCAGATGTAATAACGAGGATATTTAGTAAAAATATATTAACAAATTATATTCATTTTGTTGTGTTCAGATTTTCAATATCAACAATTTGAGATTTGCACGTTGATCAACCCAACCATCTTTTTTACACTAAGATTTTTTTAACCAAATTTAGCATGCAACCTCAGTCAATTAAAAATGTAAAAATGCAAAAGAGTATTAAGTTCTTGTATTAAAATATCAACACAATAACTGAAATGCACAACTCTCACTATAATCCTTAATACTTATCTTTTTGTTTGTTCTAAAACAAAATCAATAACAATAGTTCAAAATATTTCATTATGCAGTATTCATGAAAGGTCTCAAGATATGATCTAAATTTTTTTGAAATCACTTTGAAATATGACATGATTTTTCTTGAAATGCAAGTTCATAATCAACATTATAAGCATTCATAAACCATAACATGAAGAACTATTTGCTTGACCAAAGTATGGCTTAAAATATGTTCAAATCAACAATCAATTGTTCATCAGAATCATTATCACACGTGTGTGTTATGAATCAATAAAGTCTTTCTTTTGGTTGTAATATAGTTGGGCTTTACAAAAATATTAGTTTTTCTTTGGATTCAAGAAACCTAAAGATAAGAGAGTATAAATTATTTTTTTCAAAAATTCTCTTTCTTTACATCCACTTTCTTACGGCCATCTTCTTTTGGTGTTTTCTCTTTTGTATGCTTGACTTTTAATTTTTGGATTGTTTTATCTCAAAGCATTTTCTTTTTCTTTCATGATACCGTTACTAATTGAATTTTCTTTTTCAAAACATGTCCTTTTTTTCTTTTTTTTCGCAACTTTTGATTTTGAAATACCCTTTCTTTTTTATGCTATCATATCCTTAAGATAAGGTGACAAACATTGTTTTTCTTTAAAATCAACTAAAGGTTGTAACATTTGAAAATAAATTTTTTTGTAAGCACCTTATAGAAATCCAAAAATGTTCTTGAATATCTGAAAGTGTATTTTCGGGCGCACCCTCTTCACACCAAAATAGGTCAGTAGTGAGATTCACCCCCTCCCAAATTTAGTTTAGAAATGCAGTTCCGTACCCTATACACACCTCATGTATTCCTAATTGAAACACACTCATTTTGAGATAAACTGATTCGAAGGTGCATTCTCGTATTCACCTTAGACAAAATACGGAGATGCACTTCCGTATTCACCCTAAATAGTACATTCTTATTTTGTTTTAAACACACATCGATGTAATAGACCATGTAGTATAACTATACTATCAATCTATCATAATAAAGTTTATATAAATTAATCCATACACTTATCAAATAATATAAAAATGTCATATATATAACTGAATAAATTTGGAATCCATACACTTATCAAATAATATAAAAATCCACTTAAAAAAAGTATTTTTCTTTTCAAGGAAGCCTATTATTTTGGCGCGAACCCCAAAATTGAATTTTTGAATTCCCTTTTCTCATAACGAAGTTTCGCGAGTGACCCACTCATTCACACCTACAAATCAAAAACCCCTCAAAAATCGACTCAATTTCCCTTTCAGCGCAATGAACTCAAAGCCAAAACCCAAAAAACCCACACCGATTAGGGTTTTCGGACAACGATCCATCACTTCAACATTCCGCTCTCTCCCACCAAATCCGTAAGTCATCTCTACCCTCATTCCATTCCTGATCTTCAATATATCAACTTTTCAATAACACTGTCACTCTCGCTGAATCCAGCTCTCATGATTCCGATGCAAGTTCGAGAAATCAAGCTTCGCGTAAGAGCGAGTCTGCCCGTTTATCGCTTTCTCACTTCCTCGATCGCAAATTGCATCATTCTTCAACAGCCACTCCAACAGTTCCGGTAATTTTATATAGTTTTTTGAATTCTGGATCCAAAACTACTCTTAGGGTTTTGGGCTGATTTAGTATATACGGGACATGTTGAACTGTGTTGATTTATTTGTTGTTCACTTCAAAAGCACATTTTCTTTTTGTGGATGAAGTTTTCTATTTTTTTTAATAGGGGAAATTGACGCCTTTTCAATCACCTTTGGGTTTGAGAATACCTTCGAGTGAGCAAGTTGGAAGCGTCAAACAAACTGAAGAGGAGGGAAAATGTGCAACTGCTGATGAGAAGTTGCTTTTGGGAATGTTCAAGCAAGAGGGAAAATGCGACTTTGGTATTCCGTTAGATGTTGATGAGTTAGAAAATTCAGTGGCAGATAATGGTCAAGGATCTAGGAAAAGGAAAAATCCTTTTGAAGGTTTGGAATCCTATCCCAGGTTTTTAAAATTAACGTAGGGAAATAATCCAATTAAAGTGTCGCTGTCTTTTACTTTATCGACTAATTAATGATTGCAAGCGAGGTTCTTTGTTTAATATATTGATGTTGTAGAAAGATATTTGTTTCGGTCTACTTTACTTGGAATGTTCATGAAAAAGATTTTACAGTGACAACCATTTTAAGTCCATTTTGGAAAATCAATTAGGCACCATGTCTCTGATTTCATACTTTGCCGTTCATTCTCACATGCTTCTTTAGGAACTTCACTGCTTCCCATTATATTAGATTTTTGAGTTGGTTCAGTTTGATATTGAGTTTCGTAGCAAGTATGAGTCTTGCGCTGCTCTTAGGGTTTTATTGTTGGCAACCCTCTTTTCGAACGAATATATTGATCAACTATACATTATTCAGAGGAGGACAAGAGAGTTGTATGTATTGGGTACAGGGACTGGACAGCAGCATAAGACTGATTGAGAAGTTGGTCTAATGCTAAAACACCTTCTTTTTTTCTGTACCTAGATTGGTATCGAGACTCAATAACATATCAAGATAGATTAGATAACTTATGGTCAAACTAATAGAATATGCAGATCATAACATTATAAATTTCAGTTAAGGTTAAGACACCAAAAACTATGGTATAGGATGCAAATGTGTTTCTTGGGCTGTGGTGCAGGCATGATTTTGAGCATAACTATTACATGATACTAGTTTTCACCTGGATGAAAATATTGGATAGTTGATATGGATGTGAATCATGTGATATGATTCATGAAAAGATATCCATGAAGGCATCTGATAATGGCGTTTGACATTGAATGGACAGAAATGGTAATAATAAGATAACAGATAGATACTACCTTTCTCTGCTTGCAGCTCTTTAAAAACCGCTAACTTAAATATGACTAAAAGGTTTTAAATTGAACTATCAAACATCTATTGAACTCTGGATCATTATTTTTTGCTTCTTCTATGGATTCTCTTTGTTCTATATGTTAATAGGTGGAAATGAGGGCCAAACTGTTCGAAAGCATGTGGTAGTTCTTGGAGGTGAATCAAGGTTGAAGCCAAAAAAGCAGATGAGAAATGACATTGATGGCAAAAAACAAAAACCTTATAATCACTGTAAGATTTACATGTATACATATATTTTGTTAGAGGTCGTGTTCGAAATTTTGCATCGACATTACTATTTATATTTTTGATGCGCAGATGCAAATGGCTGCGGCTGGTGGGACTATGACATGGAAGGTGTTGATAACGAGGCATTGGGGGTCACTGAAGTATGGGAGGGAGTGGGATCTACCACACTTGGAGGTATAGCTGACTGGCATTGACGTTGATATTATTATATATGTCTCTGTATGCCACAAACGTTTGTACTTTGGCTTAGCTTAGCTTTGATATTTTAATACAATCATAAACTCATTTGTCCTGAGAAAGTTCCTCAATGTGTATAAATTCTTAATTCACTTTGTTCAATTTTACTCCAAATCGTATGTTTATACTTGTATGTTTTAAGTAATGTAAAAAAATAAAGTAATTCAGCACATATTGTTGATGGTGCCATGTAATTGCAGTTCTTGATCCACATTGATTCCTAAACCAATTAGGAGGATTCTACTAAACTTTCTACTAAACTTTTGCATAGCTTAGGGAAAACTTAATACGTTTCCCCTACTATCACATTCTTGTATAATTACCATTTTGTTACAAAGGCATGCAGAATGCGAAAAAGAAATAAGGAAAGAGGTAAAGAAGATACCTGTGGATGCTGGGGTTTGGAGAGAGTTCAAGGTATTCTTTTGGAGGAGACAGATGAGTCCTTCAAAATAAAAAGCGAGTGATTTGAATTGGAAGAGGTGGAAACTTTAAATAAAGATCCTTGGAAAATTGGAACGATAATTAGGGGCAATTTCCCATAAAAAGTCATCATTATGGGAGGAGAGAGAAAAAGGCTATATGAAGTGTCACGACCCCTCACGTGTGTTGCTTGTCCATCTAATGGTTAAGCCAAATTGGTAATGAGGGTATCTGAGTTCACAACCTGGGCATAGAGACGAAGGAGGTATGAGCACGATGTCCTGAGTTTAAATCCCACAATGGGCATTATTCTTCTCTTTCTTTGAAGTTAAAGGAGTTGAAAAGGCATCCTGGATCACCATTAGCAGAAGAGCTTCCTCTAAATGTATACCACCAACTATAAGGGTTTCACAGACAAGTTTCTTCGCATCAGATGCAAAGTGAGATATCCTAATGTACTGTATGATGTGGAAGAGCATTGTCGTTTTCTGTTGTACTGGAGTCATCGTGCTCAGGGACCGCCACCCTGACGGTCATTGGAACAAAACAATGATTACACACCACTGAATACCAGAAGAGATTTCGACTGCGCCTATCGAACATTGAACAGGCTAGTTGTCGACACCTTACGATGCTTACTCTCCGAGAAATGGTGTACCATCTTCTTGGTTAAGTCTTGATAATTAAAGTGAAATGACGCAGGAGGCTCATATACCACCTCAAATCTACCTCTTTGAAAGTGTCGACCATGAGTTTGCACTTTAACGAGTCAGAGGCTCCGACTATTGTCATTTGATTGTTAATGGCAATAATATGCTCCTGAGGGTCGGTCTTGTCATCAAAAGAGACCAATGATGGTGGTTTGAAATTCTTTGGAACTTGGTCGTCCCATATCGCCTCGGGGAGTGGCTGGGGATCCAGAAGTGTTTCTATCCTACACGTTGTCATTCTGCTGTCCCAAGGCTTCAACCACATCCAACATATGAGCCAAGTCCGGTGGTGGGTCATCGCTTGTGGGTGAAGCCCCAAACATATCCAAGAACGAAAGGAAAAAAGAAATGTTGTGTGGCATGAGAAAGTTTTACCTAGACCCCACAATGGGCGCCAAATGTTCTTGCAAAAAACACTAAAAGACTGACTTTCTTAATAAGAGTAGGGAGAGCCTTAAAAGTATGGTAACGGTGTCTATTTTGCGTAATGTTTCAGATGATTTTCTCCCTCCCGTGAGTGCCTTTATATAGGCCTTGTAAAGATCTTCATTGCCTCATGAAAGACGTTCACATACGCCTCCTTAAAGCTCCTTAACGTCTGTCACTACCATAATCAAAGACAAGAAATTCATGCAACGTTTTTAACCTCACAAATGTGACAGTTACAACTCTCACACTTCCTCAATCCAGCTCTGTATCCAGATCTCGGCTACCGGCCCTCTACCTGACACTATGTCCGTTCCATTCGTCCATGTTCTATACTGCGACTCCTTGGCTACCGGCACACTATAGACGACTTCATGCCCGAATAAGGCATAAGTCGACTAGTCGGATCTGGCCAACACAATCAGTGTCGCGTACCTATCTACACCTCATCCTCCATCCGAGTTTACACTCCAACCTAGGTAAAATTTAACCCGACATGTACACGCATGTTAGATTTGGTTTTATAAAATTGTTTTTTAGTTTTAAAAATTGAAAATAATAAAATTTGTTTGGTAATATAATTTTACAAAACTATTATCCATTCGAGAGTTTTAAAAACTAAAAAACTTAAAGAAGTTTTAGGGATTAGTTTAAGACCTTTTTTTTCCCGTATATTAATCTCGAGGTTCATTTTGGTCTCTTAATTTATAAAAGGTCCACATTGGTCTCTTAACTCTTGAAAATATACTATGTTAGTCATTTTCATCTAATTAGAGATGAATTTAGCGACCGATTTTTTAATTTTTTCGTTGCTAATTAGACAAAAAAAACTAGCATTCTATATTTTGAAGAGTTAACGGATCAATATGAGTCTTTTTTAAGTTAAGGGATAAAAAAAATCCCAAGGTTAACATAAGGGGCCAAAAAGAATATTAAGCCTAGTTTTTGGTTGTTAGTTTTGAAAATTAAAAAGAGGGCAAAAAGAAGGATAATCGGTACACTTTTCATTAATGACAAATTTGTAATACTTAACAACTTTAAAATAATTTTAAAAATAAGATTACAAAACATAAATTATTTTATTTTTTCTTTGAAATTCTTTTTTAAAATTGATTTACAAAATAGTTTTTAAAAACTAAAATTAAAACGAGCTCGTATTCTATGAAAAATTGAAGGATATTTCTTAGTAGGGATGACAATGAGCAGGATTTGAGCAGGATACTATAGTACTCATCCCCATAAGTATAGATAGAAAAGATCTTCGTACTCGGGCCCATACCCAATTGGACACCGACTTTAGTACTTGTACATGTGCTCTATGGGTATGTAAATGTCTGAACTCGTACCCATTACCCACATTTTTAAATAAAAATAAGTAGATCAATTATAAAATATCATACCATTTTAAGTTTTTAAGAACATTAAAAAGTTTTCAAAAATTATTTTGTTAAATTATGGAATAAACAAACACATATATTAAGTACATAATGATTTAACATTGAAGTATTTTTTAAAATTGATTGACATACATTTTTATAAAATATGATAAATTAAAATATATAAATATATAAATATATATATATATATATATATATATATATATATATATATATATATATATATATATATATATATATATATATATATATATATATATATATATATATTTATAGTGTTCGGTTATGGGGCGGGTATGGTACTAAGATGCTCATACCTGCACTCATACACGTTTATTGTAATGGATAATTACTCGAACTCATGCCCGTACATATTTTGCAAGCTTTTACCCTACTTATTGTGGGTATTATTTGTTGAAACTGCTGTTTTTTAGCACTTCAGTTGGCGTAACCGGTTACAGGCCCGTGTTTTGCCAAACAGTGGCGCTGTGTAGTGAAGCATAGCAGTTTGGCGTAACCGATTACGCTATTTGCCGTAACGGCTTGCACTGAAGCACATCATTTTTTTTTCTTTCTATTTTGGCTGTTTTTTTAGTTTCCAATCATTTGTAACTTTGTACTATATAAGGGACTCACTACTCCCATTTGATGTTGATGCCAATTTGATCACTCACCCTCAATTACTCTCTCTCTCTCTCTCTCTCTCTCTCTCTCTCTCTCTCTCTCTCTCTCTCTCTTTCTCTCTCTCTCTCTCTCTCTCTCTCTCTCTCTCTCTCTCTCTCTCTCTCTCTCTTAATTTCTCTCAATTTTTTTAATCTTCATCTTCTCCAATTAAACCAAATTCTCCATTGATACATCTTGATTGTTTTTGTATGTTCTAACATTTGGCATCAAAAGCCTTGGTTCTGATCTAATTTCGTTGCGACAATGAGTAACGTTACCAATGATTGAATCCCTGCCAACCTACCGATTCTTGATTCGAAAAATTATGACAAGTGGTCAAAATAAATGAAGGTTTTGTTTGGGTATCAAGAAGTTCTCGATATCGTCAACAGTGTTACACCACTTGGGGCTAAACCCACAGCTGCACATCAAGTTACATTCAAACAATAAAAGAAGAAAGACTACCAAGCTCTCTTCTTGATTCACTCTTGCGTTAATGGTGATAATTTCGAAAAGGTCGGTGATTGTGAGTCCGCGGGGCAAGCTTGGGTAATTCTAGAAAAAGCTTATGCTGGGGTTGCGAAGGCGGAGGTGGTGAGGTTACAAACTCACAAGAGGCAATTCGAGTTAACGCAAATGGAAGAGAAGAAACGATCAATGATTATGTGACGCGCATTACGCGTTTGGTAAACCAAATTATGACATGTGGAGAAACCATTCTAGAGCAAATTATTGTGTCTAAAATCTTACGTTCGTTGACGTCAAGATTTGACAATATCGTTGTGGCTATCGAAGAGTCGAAGGATCTTGCAATGTTGAGCAAGGATGAGTTTCAAAGTTCTTTAGAAGCACATGAACAAAAAATGGACGAGAGAGAAAACGATAAGGCAAAGGAGGAGATAAAGGATCAAAAGGAAAATGGGCTTCTAAAGGGAAGCAAGGTTTTTAAGAATTTTGGTGGAGGAGATTCACAAAATTCGAAGGTCTTGATGGGCTAAAAGGGTGAGAGCAGCAACTCCAATGGTTATGGTGATCGTAGCAACGCGAAAGGTAGAAAACTGATCGGAAAATTAGCAAGTGTACTACTTTCTACCGATGTAGTTATTAAAGTGGAGATTATCCAAGCATCGATCTCGAGGACTGCTGTGGCAATATAAGTGAGAATTATAATTCAAGTGAACAAAAGATCATCAGGTGTGGGTTTTGTTGGTTTGATTTAGTTAAAAAGACTATCTTTAAAAGTAATAATAAATAAAAGTTGACTTGGTACAAATATGAGAAGATATGCTAAGGTAGATGTATGAACCGCCTTGTAATTCACGTAACTGCTATCTTACGAAAGAGTTGTCTATATGATTTAGTATCAATTCTCAATGTTAATTTTCCCTAATTCCTTAGCGGAAAATCTATTTGGCACTAAAATTCAGTTTCAATTCCTTAACAACTAAATTGTTGCACCAAGAACCTTGTAAAAAAAACCAAGAATAGAAGATCAATACCGTCAAATCCTTATTCCTAAGCGGTTTACCGGTAGTGTTATTATTCAAAAAGCGTTAAGGTGGTTTTTCCGACCTAACCTTAACCGTAAATCAACATAATATTTTCCAATAGAATGAAGCATGAGATACTTAGAAAATAAACTAAATTCATAGAAACTTCAAATTCGTAAAACAACGGTACTCAATTCATTACATAAAAGCGATTCAGGGACATCCCCTTAACATAAATATGTTTAGCTACTCATAGTAATTAAGAAATCAACAAAGGTAATTGTAAAAATTACAAGAGACGAGGATTGCTTCAATCTTCAATTGCTTCCGCTCTTGAAGATCTCCCTTTTCCAAACCCTTGATTGCTCTTCTCTCCTTCGTAGAAATCTCCAATATGATCCAAGATAATCCTAATGCTTTCCAAAAACTAGGTCTAAATATTGTTAGGTTGTTCTTTTGTGATGCAGAATGTCAAAAACGCCCTTAATGAGTCAAAAATTGCAAAAACTGCAAAAGCTGAAAATCTGTCCGGAACTGCTGACACGGCCGTGTCAATTGACACGGGCGCCCGTGACAGCTTCTGCCTCACACACCCTTTCATCTCTTCTTGCCCAGCCAAATTGACACGGGCGTGTCAATTGACACGGGTGCCCGTGTCAGCTTCTGTCCACTCTTTTGTTTCCATTTTTCCATCAGCAACATTGACACGGCCGTGTCAATTGACACGGGCGCCCGTGTCATTTATTTTTTCTTCTTTTTCTTCATTTTTTCATCTCTTCTTGACACGGGATGATTTGGAAAACCACGACTTTATGGAATTTTTCCGTCTACTTCTTTTGGTGCGCCTCAATTGCATCTGAAATCACAAACAACTACCAAACCAAGGTATCAAAAGCATCTAATTATAAATAAAAATCAAACAAGTACGAATTTGCAAAATACGAAATAACTAAGTTAGAATGATAAAAAGCTAAACTAAAGTGTTACCGAAATGAGAGATTTTTCATCAAATAGTTAACAGAAAGTATGTAGAATTGGTGACCGATCACAACCCCAAAATTAGCTCGTTGCTTGTCCTCAAGCAATGCCTGAGACAACAAACAAAGGTCACCCCTGAATTTATGCTTACACAATACAACCGTGCTTTTCACAACTCGACTTCCACCCTTCTGGTCAATCGTGATAGCTTTTATTACCCGAATTTTCCGCTCCACTTTCACATTAAAAATTCTCCTTCACCTGTAATATTTTTCACACTTCTCACCAAGTCTCTCACGGTTAAAAGCAATTCACTCATAAATCACGATATGCAATATCAACTTTTAAATTTGAATAAATTCTACTTTCATACACAAACACTATGCACACACTTTTTGAGGTCTTTTGGGTTGTAACGGGACAGGTGGGATAAACAAAGAAACGGATACACAAAGGTTTTGAGGGCTCGGCAGTCATGTTGTCTTTCTTGTCATTGTGCTTATTTTAATACGATGGGGTTTAACGTTGACTCTTTACTTTCACTCAATTATTCGAGTGTTTCAAATATAACCAAGTCGTTTAGCCGGGACAAGTGTGTTTTTATGAGTTCTATATTTTTTTTCTTCTTTTTTTTTTCGGAGCATTCAAGAGTCTCCATATTTTGTTTCTTTTCACACTTGCCCTTTTCGTATAAGGTTCACCACCCCAAACTTAGAACTTTGCACAATTTCTACATCCACAACGTTTATGCCGAGCACGGGTAAAAGGGAATATATTTTTTTCTTTTTGGCCGAGGGGTAATATGTGCGGTTTAAAAACAAACAAGGGATACAGGCTCAAAAGGGTTTGCAATGGGTAAACATAAATAAGGGACGGCTAGAAAGGCTCGAGGGGAAATAAAAAAACGTGCCTCAGTGTGTGTTATCATGTAGTGTTATATGAGTAAAACTTACGCAAATTCAAAGTGATAAAGTCATACCTGACTACTCTCTCATGATGATAAATTTCTGGCTTTTTATGATCTCACCATGTTGGGCATAGCTTACAGGATCCCGAGTGCTTATTGTGTAATGTCGCTTCTTTTCCGGTTCGTAAGTACCAACTCTCAATCTCGGTCCGGTGTCATCAAGTTGCGTCCAACAATTGTTTTTGGTTGTATCAACTTCCAGGGATGCCTGGGGTGCAAGCTTGGGTTGGATCTTTCATCCTTTTACTACCACTCCATCAACCATCCGGTAAATCTCATCAATCTGTAACACATGGTAGACATAATAGCATAGAAATACTAGGAAAAACAAATACTCAAAATAAAAACGGAACGCAATAAAACTCCCCCACACTTGAACCAAACATTGACCTCAATGTTTAAATTCGAGATAGCGAGGGTGAACTCACAGAGGGTACTGCGACTCCAGTTGCCGCTTCCCAGCTTTCACCAGAGAGACCCACTTTTCTTTATTTTCTGAAAAATAAAACAAAAAGTAAACCGCATTATTAAAACCATGGGTTGCCTCCCACGAAGCGCTTCGTTTAACGTCGCATGGATCGACAGTCCATTACCCTTTATTAAGGAGGGTACTTCCTCCTCCAAAACTGGTTGCTTGTCACTTCTCCAAACCTGGTTGCTTTTCTCTTCAAGTTACTATCCACTTTCATCTTCTCACTTTGATTGTCCTTTTTTTTCTTCTTTTTGACCTCTTGAATGAACGCAGAACTTACGATAGATGCTTGAGCTGAGCCCACATGAGAGATTATGCTCGAGACTTTTTCTGGGAGAGGTTTTGGACTTTTGCTTTCTTCCTCACTTCTAATCATACCAACCGACGATTTATTATTTCCAGATGCACCTTTCTTTTTGACGTCCAAGACCTTCATTGTTACCTCTTCATCAAATGATTTTACTGTTAGTGTCCCTTTCTCGAGATCCAGACTGCATCGACTAGTAATAAAAAATGGCCGTCCAAGAAGGATAGGAGTCTCTTCATCTTCGGGAATGTCCATAATATGGAAATCAACAGGAAAGATAAACTCACCGATCTCCACCAATACATCTTCAACTATCCCATATGACTGCTTAATGGTGTGATCAGCAAATTTCAATTTGGTCTCACTCTCGCTTATCTTTCCAATGTCAAGCTTTTTGAAGATAGACAATGGCATTAAACTTACACTAGAACCAGAATCAATTAACACCTTCTTAAACGATCTGTCATTAATAGTGCAAGGAATTGCCACTGCTCCAGGGTCTTTCTTCTTAATTAGGATCCTCCTTTCTGGTGAGACTTTACCACACTTTTCAGTTACCACTTCAGGCTCCACTCCTACTGGTCTCTTTTTAGAAATCACTTCTTTCATAAATTTCTTGTACAAAGGCATATTCTCCAGTGCTTCGAAGAAGGGTAAGTTAATCTCTAACTTTTTGAACATTGCAGCAAACTTCTCAAAATCCTTCTCTTTCGAATCCTTCTTGGCTACTCTAGAGGGGAATGGTAATTTAATCACCGGTTTAGCCTCATTTTTATTTTTCTCTTCAAGTGGCTTAACCGGTAGTGCCACTACTTCAGGTTCTTTCACATTCTCTCTTATTTCAAGATCTACATCTATTACCAAGTTGTCATCTATTTCCTTTTTTTCTTCATACTCTGGTATTTTATGACTTCTTGTTGTGACAACATTGATATTCTCTTGGTTTTTAGGATTTTTCACAGTTGAGCTTGGAAGGGTACCTTGTGCCTGTAGAGTGAGATGCTGTGCTATCTGACCCACTTGAACTTCCAGATTTTTGATTGAAGCTATGGTGTTCCTATGGTTGTTTCTCGTCTCTTCTTGAAACTGAGAACATTGTCCGGCCAGTCTCTCAATAGCTACTTCCCATTACGCCTTCTGAGGCACTTGTTGTTGTTGATCTTTCCAGGAGAAGTTTGGATGATTCTTCCACCCCGGATTATAGGTGTTAGAATAAGGATTGTTCTGCTTCAAGAACTTGATCTCTTCAATTTGTTGAGGAGTTGCCAAACACTACAAAGTTTGGTGAGGGCCATTACAAATCTCACAACTGACAGTTTGAGCCGGTTGAACTTGAGCCACAGTTTGAGTCTCAACAATCATCTTCTTGAGTCTTCTCTCGACTTCAGCTGCAATTTGATCTTCCATTTTTATAACTTGATTAGCCAACTTCAAATCAATTATCCCTTCAAGCTGGCTTACACTACGGTCATATAATTCCAAATGCTCATTCGCAGCAATAACTTCAATGATCTTCTTGATACCAGTGGCTGTTGTAAAATTAGATGAGCCACCGGCAGCTGTGTCAATTAGTTGCTTAGTCTTCATCTTGAGGCCATTCATAAAATTCTGCATTTGTTCAGTTGCATCCATGTTATGAGTAGGACATGCAACCAATAATCGTTTAAACCTCTTGTACGCATCTCCAAGTGATTCTCCTTCCTTCTGTTTAAAATTAACGATGTCGTACCTCTTGCGAATATACACAGAAGCAGGAAAATACTCGTTGAGAAATGTCGTCTCCATCTGTTGCCAAGTTGTAATGCTCCCAGCAGGTAAAGAGTAGAACCACTCTTCAGCATCTTCTGAAAGGGTAAAGGGAAACATTACCAATTTTTTTTCTTCTTCAGAGTGCCCTTCAATTTTCAACGACGTGGTCATCGTAAGAAATCTCTGTAAATGCTTATTTGCATCTTCATTGATTTTTCCCGAAAAAGGTCTCCTTTCGAGTTGCCGGATCGTTGAAGGGTGCAATTGAAAATGAGCCACATTGACCGGTTGATTTACTATTGTCAACCGTCCAGTTGGAGCATTTTCTCCTCCATAGTCACCCAGAAGTCTTTCCACTGGAGGTGGATCTGCAGCCATAGTTTCAGACTCGGTGTCTGAATGTTCTGAATAAGCAGAAATTACTTCCTCTTCTTCGGATTCAGAAACTGTCAGTGTTGCTTTGGGCGTTTTCAGTCTTTCTTGTCTAGCTTTACAGAGTCTGGTACGCAATAATCTTTCTGGCTCTGCGTCAAAAAGAAATTTAGCTGAGGTCTTACCTCGCATCCACAGATTAGACAATTATTAGTAGTAATAAATCAAAATACAGAAAGAAAAATTTTGGTTGCAGAGCAACAAAATTTCAATTGAATTACAAATTGAACTTATATTTTGGCAGTCCCCGGCAACGGCGCCAAAAACTTGATCGGAAAATTAGCAAGTGTACTACTTTCTACCGATGTAGTTATTAAAGTGGAGATTATCCAAGTATGGATCTCGAGGACTGCTGTGGCAATATAATTCAAGTGAACAAAAGATCATCAGGTGTGGGCTTTGTTAGTTTGATTTAGTTAAAAAGACTATCTTTAAAAGTAATAATAAATAAAAGTTGACTTGGTACAAATATGAGAAGATATGCTAAGGTAGATGTATGAACCGCCTTGTAATTCACGTAACCTCTATCTTACGAAAGAGTTGTCTATATGATTTAGTATCAATTCTCAATGTTAATTTTCCCTAATTCCTTAGCGGAAAATCTATTTGGCACTAAAATTCAGTTTCAATTCCTTAACAACTAAATTGTTGCACCAAGAACCTTGTAAAAAAAACCAAGAATAGATGATCAATATCGTCAAATCCTTATTCCTAAGCGGTTTACCGGTAGTGTTATTATTCAAAAAGCGTTAAGGTGGTTTTTCCGACCTAACCTTAACCGTAAATCAACATAATATTTTCCAATAGAATGAAGCATGAGATACTTTGAAAATAAACTAAATTCATAGAAACTTCAAATTCGTAAAACAACGGTACTCAATTCATTACATAAAAGCGACTCAGGGACATCCCCTTAACATAAATATGTTTAACTACTCATAGTAATTAAGAAATCAACAAAGGTAATTGTAAACATTACAAGAGACGAGGATTGCTTCAATCTTCAATTGCTTCTGCTCTTGAAGATCTCCCTTTTCCAAACCCTTGATTGCTCTTCTCTCCTTCGTAGAAATCTCCAATATGATCCAAGATAATCCTAATGCTTTCCAAAAACTAGGTCTAAATAGTGTTAGGTTGTTCTTTTGTGATGCAGAATGTCAAAAACGCCCTTAATGAGTCAAAAATTGCAAAAACTGCAAAAGCTGAAAAATCTGTCCAGAACTGCTGACACGGCCGTTTCAATTGACACGGGCGCCCGTGTCAGCTTCTGCCTCACACGCCTTTTCATCTCTTCTTGCCCAGCCAAATTGACACGGGTGCCCGTGTCAGCTTCTGTCCACTCTTGTGTTTCCATTTTTCCATCAGCAACATTGGCACGGCCGTGTCAATTGACACGGGCGCCCGTGTCATTTATTTTTTCTTCTTTTTCTTCATTTTTTCATCTCTTCTTGACACGGGATGACTTAGAAAACCACGACTTTATGGAATTTTTCCGTTTACTTTTTTTGGTGCGCCTCAATTGCATCTGAAATCACAAACAACTACTAAACCAAGGTATCAAAAGCATCTAATTATAAATAAAAATCAAACAAGTACGAATTTGCAAAATACGAAATAACTAAGTTAGAACGATAAAAAGCTAAACTAAAGTGTTACCGAAATGAGAGATTTTTCATCAAATAGTTAACGGAAAGTATGTAGAATTGGTGACCGATCAATAACCGAGAGACATGAGCAAATTACAATGCGGGAAATGTAGGAAACTTGGCATTTCGCGGCAAAATGTAGTGCTATATAGTGGGAATCTAAAGGGGATGAAACCAAGGTTGCAAGGCAAGAGGTGGATGGTGAAGCCACACTCTTAATGACGATTTTCGAGGAGTTTGCTGGAAATTCAGAGGTTCTGGACAACAGTTGCAAGTCACGGCATAACAACTACAGTAGTGCAGAAAACAGGGCAGATTTATGCTCGAAACAAAATGTGATGATTTCGGTTCGAGATGGAACCCAAGGCAACGATGAGTGGTACTTGGACTCTGGTTATTCGACGCATATGACGGGGATAAGAGATTGGTTTGTGCAAATCAATCAAGTGGCAAAAAATAAAGTGAAGTTTGTGGATGATTCCACTCTTACGGTTCAAGGTGTCGGTGATGTTTTGATCGAGAAGAATGGTGGACATTCTATGATCAAAGATGTGCTATATATTCCAGGAATTAAATATAATCTTTTGAGTATTGGGCAATTGCTTGAGAAAGGTTACAACATACGTTTGGAAAATAAGATCTTGCATGTTGTCGATGTTAGTGGTGTGTTGATCCTTAAGACTCCCATGACTTCCAAGAGGACTTGAGTTGAAATTATTGGAACATAGGTGCTTAGATACAGCTACAAGTATAGAGGAGTGGTTATGGCATTTCCATCTCAGTCACTTGAATTTTCGTGATCTCAAAGCGTTGCAACAAAATGGTATGGTTACCGGGTTGCCACACGTTAACATTTCAGTTGAGTTGTGTGGGGAATGTGTGAAGGGAAAGAAACACAAAGGGAGTTTTAACAATGATGCGGGTCATAGGACCAAAGTGCATCTTGAGGTGATGTACTCCGACGTTTATGGGCCTATGCACGTCGACACATTTGGTGGAAATAGGTACTTTGTCACATTTATTGACGATTTTAGTAGGAAGTTGTGGACTTATATTATCAAAAGAAAGGATGAAGAGTTTGATGTATTCAAAAGGTTTAAGTCCATGGCGGAAAGGCAATGTGGTCACAAGTTGAAGATTCTCAAAACGGATGGCGGAGGTGAGTATACCTCGATTGTGTTTGGGAAGTATTATGATGATGAGGGTATAATGTGTAAGATTGTGCCACCTTATACGACATAACAAAACGGTATTGCTGAGAGGAAAAATCGTTCGATAATGAATATGGCTCGAAGCATGTTAAGAGGTAAAAGCCTACCGAAGGAACTATAGGGAGAAGCGGTCTCTACAACCACTTATTTGTTGAATAGATATCCTACGAAGAAGCTTACACCGGAAGAGGTATGGTGCGGATTCAAACCGAATCTAAGCCATTTGCCAGTTTTTGGTTTGGTAGCGTATATACATGTGTCGGGTCAATTTAGAAAGAAGTTGGACGACAAGGGAGAGGAAATGGTTTTTGTTGGATATCATTCTACAGGTGGTTACAAAATGTTTGATGCGAGAAATCGGAAGATTGTAATTAGTCGGGATGTCATTTTTTATGAAAATAGCAGCAGCAGTTACAGTGTAACCAATTACAACCAAACAGTACAATCTGGCGCAATCGGTTACCAGCAGGAAAAACAGAGTTCCAATCCTGCAGAACATAGTGTAATCGGTTACAGCCAACCAATGCAATCTAGCGTAACCGGTTACCAGCAGAACAAAACTCCAACAACACTATTTTTTATGATCTAGTCAGCCCCGAAACTGTTCCAAAGCCCCCGAATGAAGTTCAAATTGAAGAAAATCCTAGAAGATCAACAAGGCAAAGGGTGTTGCCTTTGATACTCCAAGAATGCGAGAGATTCCAAGATAATGAAGTCAATAATGAAGGTGGTTTCGTCCATTTTACGCTTATAGCTGAATCTGAACCGGTGAACACGGAGGAGACTCTAAGCGATTCAAAGTGGATTTGTGCAATGAAAGAGGAGATGAAATCAATTAAGAAGAATGTCACTTGGGAGTTGGTTGATCTACCTTATGGTAAGAAGCCGATTGGTGTGCATTGGGTCTATAAAGTGAAGGCAAATCCTAAAGGCGAGATAATCAAGTATAAGGCTCGATTGGTAACGAAAGGGTTTTTCTAACGTGAAAGTATAGACTTTGAGGAGGTGTTTGCACCTGTGGCTAGGCTTGAGACCATCCGTTTGGTTGTTGGTATTGTGAATAACAACAATTGGGGCATTTATCAAATGGACGTCAAATATGCGTTTTTGAATGGTCTACTTGATGAAGAGATTTATGTTAAGCAGCCCCCCGGGTTTGTAGTGAAGAATCAAGAGATGAGATACTACAAGTTGCACAAAGCATTGTATGGATTTAAACAAGCTCCAAGAGCTTGGAACAAGCATATTGATGGCTTTCTTGTTGATATTGGTTTCAAGCAATGTGTGTGCGAACTTGGCGTCTATGTGAGATCGGATGCGAATGATGGTGTGATCATCCTTTGCCTATATGTTGATGATCTTTTGATTACCGATAGCTGTGAGAAGAGTATCTCAAGGTTCAAGAAGGAACTCATAAATGAGTTTGAGATGATGGACCTTCGGATTATGAGATACTTTCTTGGCATAGAGTTCCAACGGTCAAAAATGGGACTGCTCATGCACCAAAGGAGGTATGCACTTGAGATCTTGAAAAGGTGTGAAATGGAGCATTGCAATGCGGCCATCACACCATGTGAAGCTAGGCTACAACTGCCCAAGAGTGAGGATGAGCAAGATGTAGATCCAACTCAATATCGGAGATTGATTGGATCATTACATTATTTGTGCAATATGCACCGGACTTGGCATTTAGTGTCGATATTCCTAGTAGATTCATGGAGAGACCTAAGGTGTCTCATATCGCATCGGTCAAGAGGATTCTTAGATATGTTAAATGAAATCTTGGTTGTGGAATTCTTTTTTCCGGCATCGGATACGGGCCGAAAATGTGATTTACTTGGTTTCACCGATTTCAATTGGTGTGGTTTTAGAGATGATAGAAATTCAACGACTGTATACATCTTTATGTTTGTTAGGACTACAATCTCTTAGTGTTCGAAAAAGGAACCGGTGGCAGCACTCTCATCTTGTGAGGTCGAGTATATTGCGGCATCGTTGTGTGCTTGCCAAGCCATGTGGCTTATGAATCTATTGAAAGAGTTGGGTAGTAATGAGGGTGAGGATATTACACTTCTTGTGGATAGTGTTTCTGCTATTAACCTTGCAAAGAATCCGATTGCACACGGAAGGAGAAAGCATATAGAGATGGTGTTTCATTATTTGAGGGAGCTAGTGAGTGATGGAAAGTTACGATTAGGATATTGTTGGAGCGAGGACCAAGTGACTGATTTGTTGACCTAGGGAGTAACAAATGAAGTGTTCAAGAGGCTGAAGATGAGCTTGAGCATGTTGGACTTGGACCAAGTGAAGTGAGGTGGTGTGTTTGCTGTTTTTTAGCACTTCAGTTGGTGTAACCGGTTACAGACCGGTATTTTGCCAAACAGTGGCACTGTGTATTGGCGTAACCGGCTACACTAAAGCATAACAGTTTTATTTTTTCAGTTTTGGCTGTCTTTTTTAGTTTCTAATCATTTGTAACTTTGTACTATATAAGAGATTCACTACTCCCATTTGATGTTAATGCCAATTTGATCTCTCTCTCTCTCTCCCTCTCTCTCTCTCTCACACACACACACTAATCATAATTAATATATTGCATACCGAAGAGAAATTGATAAATTAAATAGAAAAGAGTAAGTATGAAACAACAAAGATAAATATTTGTACATAAATTTCATTTCATGCACCAGATTTTTTTCTAAATAAATTTAGTGTTTTTTTGAAAATCATGCAATAATTTTCCATATCTAGCTAGAAGCGGGGGATTTGGATTGTGAAGCTATAGTTGCATTACTACAATCCTGAGCAGAGGAGGATGGAAAATTGAGGTCGATATTAATCATATTCCTCATCTCATTTTTTGATCCTCCGACATTAAACCCAGAGGTTCATCTTGTTCATATGACACCAAAATAATGTTTTAAGACTCGGATTGACCTGACCGGTTGAACCGGCTCAACCTTGAACCGTTGTCTAATTCAGTTTGATTTGGACTAATAAACGGTTAGGTCTATAAATTTGGGATAAAATTGCTTCAAGCGCAAAAAACCAAAATAACCATAAAATCGGGACCGGTTTTGGTGAACCAGACGGTTAAAAAAATTAAACATAATTTGTTATGTTTTACTTCATTGTATTTCTTTGTTTAAATATAAAAAATTAATTATAGCAAACATTTAAAATTGTATAGATGGAAAATAAAGAATAAAATTGAAAGACACAGGACAATGTATATGTAATAGAAAGAGAAGAAATAATGTAATGTTTGTGGACACGGGATAACGATGTTGGTCTTTAAAGAGATGTGAAAAATTATATTCATGAAGAAGTTATGGATTTGAGTTAAGCAATTAGGACAAATATATACATATTGGTCCTTAACTAATTTTATAATTTTTTATTGGGTCTTACATTGCATTCTTCTTATTTTGTAAGCTTGTTTATCATTATCATATTTATTTAAGAATATTATTTTACAAATTATGATATAAATTAATTTTATTAGATATTTTGTAACATATTTAATTTTTGTTAGTTTAAATTTAATATACGGTCAACCACGGTTGAACCATGACCTCTATGTTTTAACTATTCTTTCTTTCGGTTCGGTTTTTGAAACATTGCACCAAAGAAACCCTTTCAAATTCAGAGCTTGCAAAGGAAGCAACCATCAGCACCACCGGGCTCAAAGCCACTAGAGGGGGAATTACAGTCCCTCCAATTACTTGTCTTGTAGTTCCTAACAAGTTAATCATCAATCCTCCAACATTCCCCAGTGTCGTCGGTGAGGGAATTGTTCCAGATATCGAAATAATCTGGAACTTTCCCTGGAGAGTTACAACTTTCCCCGTGGATTGACGGAGAGTGACTTTTTCCACCATTCCTTTTCCATTGAAGATGCATATTCCCCTCCCTGGATGATGAACATAACCAAAAATACTATTTACTATGTCATATCCACTAGATATCTCAAGCTTGTGAGAACAGAGTACATTGTCATGTGTTTTAGTGATAGATGTCTTAACTTTGTTCTTGGATCCAACTGGACGACCTCGAGGACGAGGAACAATGTTTGGGAATGATGGGTGATTGTTGATTTTTGTTTTGGTATTTGTGTCTAGTGTTTGGTGTTGCACTTGTGGTGTCATGGATAAGTGAAGCTCTTGGTCTTTCTCAGTATTTTGGTCAGACATCATCTCTTTTCTTTTTCTACTCAATTTAATTTGTTTGTCTTTCCTTGACTTCCCCTTTTAATAGTGATGGTGAATGATCTAAAATTATTATTTTATTTATATTTTGATTTAACTTTTTGAAAATTATAATGAATTTTGATGATGAAATAGGAGAATGAAAAATTAGAAAATTTCTCAAGTAACTTCATGGATCTCTTACACACCACATGAATTTCCATTTTTGCCCCCAGCTTCCGTAGATGGATCTCCGGAAGCACCACATATTTTGAAAAAAATTGTCTCCTTCCGTGGATGCATCTACGGAAGCGTAATAAACTAGTACAATTGGGGGATAAATTACACATAATTTCAGTTCAGGGATTGTTCCGTAGACACGAAATGCTCTTAGCGCCACATTTTTCTGTAGATGCATCTACGAAAGTGCCCGATATAGTTTGAACCAGCATGATCACTCCCCCCATTGTTTCATTTCTCCAAACACCACATACTCCACACCCTAAAAACCCTACCTCATCAATACCTTATATCACTCCAAGACTCAAACTTTTTGGTGCAACAAATCAAAAGGAGCTAGAAGAGTATGAATTTCAGGTAAATAATCACTTTCAACCACTACATTGTTCACATTATCAATCATTTTTTGTGCAGAAATGTAACGTAGCTTCCGTAGGTGGATCTACGTAACGTGTTGCGGAGGATTGGATTTTGTAGCTTCCGTACATGAAATTAATCATCAAAGAACAATTGCGGAGGATTGGATTTCCCGAAACAATCGACATGGAACCCCCGTCTCTACCCGTTAAGACAAAGGGTGCTCCCAAGAAAGTGAAAACTTCACCAAATGATAACTCGACAACACAGTCTCCTTCATATTTTGAGCACGTCGACAAACGCTTTCCAGACTCACCTACTCCAAAATCTCAAAAATCTCAAAAGAGTTAAAACAAGGGAGCTCGCATAAGCAAACCTACTCCGACGACTATTCCACCACAAGTTGCAAAAGTTTCGACGCTGATTCCAACGCCTACTGCCCCAACAATCAAAGAGGTACAAATTGCTCCAAAAATTCCATTCAATAACGAGATGCCGGTTTTTATGCATAAATACATCGACCAGATCGTCAATGTAGTGGGGGACGGTAATTGCAGATTTCGGGCCATATCGGCTTTGCTTGGTAAGGGAGAGGATGATCATGAGCTTGTCCGTCATGATCTTATCAAAGAATTGGTGAACCATAAAGACTCGTAGACGCGGATATTTGGAGACGAAACTAAATTTGAATCGGTAAACGAGGCTCTTGTTCAATGGGGTGGCGCTTACGCACCAGTTTTACATTGGATGAGATTCCCAGACATGGGGCATCTTATTGCATCCGCATATGACATCGTATGCATTGACTTGACGGGTTACGGTTTTTCGGAAACCTTTTTTCCGCTCCGCATGACACCTCCTACAAATCCAATTGATCGTATTATATGTGTTGGATGGCTCGCCAAATCGTGTCATTTTGTACAAGTTTACTTGAAACCGGGATGCCCCATACCACCTACTTCACTAGAATGGGCACTTTATCACACCGAAGTTGCCGATATGTGGCCGAACTGTTTTGTGGAAAGAGTCTGACTTTGGAGAAGTAAACGTCTCAAGTAGTTCTCCATGTATTTATATAATTAATTCACAATTATATACAATCTCAGTTACTTCGGACCATCAGCCATCAGGAAGAAGGGTCAATTTTTTATTTTTTTTAATTATGTATGATGTGCTGGCAAATATTGTTAATGCCTTTGATTATATTTTGTTGGCATATTCAGAGAGAGAGAGAGAGAGAGATTTTTATTTATTGAATAAAATAAAAATTGAAGTTCCATGCCTAAGCACTATTTAAATCAAGATTAAAATAAAATAAAAAATGCCACATATATTTTCATGTGTGTGCGTAATAAGAGAAGTGAATAGACGGGAATGATAGTGTTCGACTAAACGTTAGTCATTATAATAATCATCAAAGATCTCAGCGATAAAGTATCTAATGACTCACTGTAATTCACTCTTAACTAATAGTAGCTTAGTTATTCTCTTTCTACTATATATAGATAAGGCACCAAAATCATGTAACAAGTTTCAAATATAATTCAATTTCACTCTTCTTTTTCATTTACTAACTTGAACGTTGGAGTGCTAACCTTGCACGCCCCACTCCACCACATAAAGTCACAATTCGTCATCACCGCCATTTAACTTGTCATTTCTGGTTCTAGAATGGAACACCTTTTGAAATGCAAATCTAGCATGACTCCCTATGATGTCACCCATCTCATTTTGAGCATCACCTGGGTTAGCTCCATAGTATTGCACCATTATGTCTAGTTCATCATGCCTAAATATTTTGGAGTGGTTTAACAGTCTTCCTCTAATAGAAAGATGTAGCAGGGATGACACATCATCAAGTGTGATGGACATCTCACTAATTGGAAGATGAAAAAATGATGCCTCTGAGTGCCATCTCTCTACAAATGTAGACAACATACCATGGTTAGTAGCATTATAACCATTCATGCATAAATTTTGCAACCTAGATATTTGCATGACATCACGAAAATATTGCTCTTTAGACAACATGGTTGATGCATTTTAAAGTCTCGCGGTATTGTAAAAATATACATCATTGCCAGAAAGTTCAAATATTACAACACATATATTTAAAATATAAATACAAATTCATTTTACCTTTTCATTCCACAGGTGCTTAGCAACATGGTTTGCATACAAAGGAAGTAATAAGGTGTCACAAGAGCCGCCTCTGAAATCCTCAAAAACGACATCAAGAACAACAACATCAACAACAAGGAGCAGCAACATGTGACACATGCCTCCGAAAAAACGAAGTCAAAGATACATAAACTCCAAAAGTGGATGCTTCTGCATCAAATGAAGTGAGACTAACTGGTGGTCGCGAGGGTCTAGCTCTCTTTATGCAAACAGATACATGCAAGGACATTTATATCATGTCTCAATCTATATTGGTTGTCAGTTATTTTATCTATAATTAAACTAAAAAAATCCTATTATAATCAAAGAACTCAAACTCAAATGATAGACATGCAAAATCAATCAAACTAAGGAGATGCGTTCAAAATAAAAAAAAATGCTTAGAAAAATCAAATTCATGCCTGCAAAATATGGAAGTGCACTTCCCTAAAACATGTCATAAAACACATAAATCCAACATTCCATATGCTCTAAACATAAAAAATGGCAATACATGTCTCAATAAACTTCATATTATGAGTGTAACTATAATCTAATGTATATTAAACAACCTATTTAAGTAATGCATGCATCACAAATAAAAAAAATAGAAGGAAATAAAAAAATTTATAAGTGTGAGAAGTGGAAGCTCTTAGATTGAATTAATTGAAGTGGGAGATTGAGAAAACTCTAGGATTAAGCATAATGTAGTAAAAAATTGTAAGAAATGTTGAAAAATGACTTCATTTCCCACAAATATTTACTTTCATAGTTTATATACTGAGATACATTTTTATATGGAGATTCATTTCTATATTAATTTGTGACAAAATAAAGATCACTCACTTACAAAATATTATAGTGCAAACTTTTGAGTATGTTCGAAATTTTTGAATACGTAACTCGAAAATGTATATTTTATATTAATTAATCTAAATATCTAAATACTGAAAATAAGAAAAAACACGAACGATTGAGATGAATTAGGAAAGATAAGTTAAACAAACTACTATTCTGGCCTGATTTATAAATAAAAATACTCTTTTTAAATTCATTGAATAATAAATATATTTAGTCTACATAAAAGACGAAGTACATTCATTATTCAATGAATTTAAAAAAAAATATTTGTTTATAAATAAGGGCGAAGTGAGGACCTAACAATTCAAAGGTAACGCCAGCCACGACCCTCATTCTTGTCATTTAGTGAAATCCAACCTGGATTTTCACATCAGCACGAGTTGTTGACACCTACCATTTCGGAAGTTTGCGCAACAAAAAACGGATCTTACAAAAAACAAAACCAGTTTTTTTAAAAAAATATTTCCAATATCTCCGGCACCACCCAAATTTCAGTTACTGAAAAAAAAATCGTGTTTTGATAGAGTCACAATAGGAGGGGAATTTTGGTTTACAAAAACCTAGTTCCCCTCAGAAGATAAAATGTTGCAGAAATTCTGTTTGACGGCTTCTTATGGATTTCCTTCAGAGCTTGGTTTCCAACAAGAATTTGTTATGAAGGTGAAATTGTTGTTTGTGATTTTAATTATACTGAAGTGGTTTTTGTTTGTTTATTTGGTTTGATTTAATTTTTTTTTTTGTTTTGTTTATGATAGGGTTGTCAACAATTTGTGCCTTATCATGTAGCAAAACCAGAAATTGTGAGATATCAGAGTCCTCATCTTAGGTTGAGTTCATATGAGGAATCGAGAATGACATCGAAAGAGTGGTTCGGTTCTAATCAGTTTGTCAATTTGGAGTTGTCAGCTTTGAAGCCAATGGTTGTTGATGTTAAAGGTGTGCTGATAGTTAGTTGAATTGTGTATTTGGTTCAGTTATTTTGATGGTTAACTCCTTTTACAATGTGATATTTATTTTTATCTATTTTTGTCTTTATTTCTATGTATCAATAGTATACTTGAATGGTAACCAAAAATAGTTGATGAGGAAGTGAAATGGGGCTCAGATGCGGCGGCGGAACGGGGTAGGTCTGGAAGGTTAACACTCCAATAGCTAAGTCAGCGAGAGAACGAGAAGTGGTTAGAATGTGGTTAGAATGTAAGAGGGCGTAGAATACCAGGATCTCGGCACATGTAGAGCTTTATATATGGAAGGCGCTTTAGAGCTGACAGAAAGTCGGAATTAAGCATCCCGTGCTTGAGTGAGGTTGCACCTGTCCCTCGCACCTCCTCTACGTGCTTGTTATTGGACCTTGATGTATGGACCTTGTGAGCAGTTCAGAACAGTTCCTTTAGTTGTAGTCTCCGTTCTCTTATGTGTGAATTTAGTATTCGAGCAATGGTTTCTTGGCTCAAAGCTCAACAGTGTCCTCCCACCTTAAATTCATGCAGTGGTGCAACAGAACAAAGAATTTTCAGGACTTGTGAGAGTTGAGACTTGAAGACTACTACTTGTAACATGGTTGATCGCAGTGAACTGTCTAGTTTTGTTGAGCAATATGGCAGTAATTCAAATTACTCTAAGAATATCACTATATCAATCAAGGCCATGTCGAAGATTGTCTGCGAGGATTTTTTTTTTATGCTCTCTATTAGAAAGCTACTCAAGAAGTGATGATCACCTAGAAAGGCTACTACTTAGAAAGATCGGAACCCATCCCTATGGATCATTGGATGCCCACCTTATTAAAATAATTTCTTCATTATTTTTTACTTTCAACTTTTCCCATTATATAGAAAGCTTGTGTATGTCTCTTGTTCATTTACTTAGTATTTTTCTTTTACTTGTTATTTTAATTGTGAAATGTTGCCAGTTACAAAAAGGTAACAATCGTGATACCTAAGGTTGGTTTTTTCTCTTAGATATGTGTGTTGTTATTTGCTAAAATATTGTGAGTAACTAGGATGCATATGGTAGATATTTGATTAACGAGCCTGTATATGTATGTTTATTATCGAGTCTGAGATGATTCATGTTGGTAACTCCTATTGATTTAATGTTGTGTCTTACTCTTAAGTAATTTCACTTATCCTTTGGCTGCAGCAACTTGTCCGAGCACAGTACTTTTCAGTTTTGGCGCCGTTGATCGATGCACTGAGCATGATAAAACTTTGCATTGTATCACATCGGAGGCTGCTGAAGCAGATATAGGCAGTGTTCGTAAAGCTTTGTTGTCTGACTTGATGAGTCTGCAACTTTCAGTCATTGATATACCTCAAATTTCATTGCATCCTCTCATCTACCCAAATAGGACATTCTATATCTCGAAGCCTTTGCTTGATATTTTTCAAGATTCAACTCTAAGTTCAAAAATTACTGCTCATCCAGATGGCCAAGTCACATTTATGGGTACAGAAATTGAGATGAATGATTTTCTTGCTTTAGTTACTGAGTCATACTTATCAAAAAGCGGTGAAAAACAGTTTATGCTTGTTCCACACTTCAGTAGGTATGTACATGTGGATCCATTATTTATGCTTCAATTTGATCACATGAAACTCTTTCTGTTTTGACTACTTTGAATTACTTTTTCATAGTAGAAAAAATAATCAGGGACCTCTTGATCAACACCAGATTTAATTATAATTTCAACATCAATTTTAAATATTTTGATAACGATGTGTTTTCAAATGTGTTTTTTCTAGGATATATCCAGAGTAATTAATATTTGCTGCATGATCAAATAAAAAAGTAGTACTTATTTTGGTCACTTTGAAAAATTACTTTGCTCGTGCTGCTTCTATATTACCGAGAGTGCTGTGTTAATTTGAGTCCTCCTGAAGGTTTAAAATTTGGTCATTGAGACAACAAACTTCTTTTTCACGCTAATATATTGAATATTTTTATCTATGCTGCTGTAAATACAAAAATCCAAATGCATATATGTGTGGTTTAACAACTGTAAGTTTAAAGTAGTTAAAATTGACAGTTTGCCAATGTTCTTGTATAGTAACTCTAGTGATTCCTTGCCTCAACTGATATTTCGATAAGCCTTTAAAGTTTCACACATACATGCTTCAGTTATAGATGATGCACATACTTTTTGATTCCCCATACTCAATATTCTATTTTTGTTATCTATCAAGCAACTGACCCTTTCTGAAAAAATCTACGTGGACAGGCTGAATATAAATGAAGTAGAGGCCAGAAGTCATTCCTCTACATTGGATATTCACTCTGCACTGACTGTTCCTATAAAAAGGTAGGCAAAATATGCTTTCCATGACAATTGGCCTTCTCCTGAATTTGATATGCTCAAAATACTGTTATAGGAAGTTGTTTTAATCCAAAAAAACTGTTCACAATCGCTCTATTCTCTGTAAAACAAATGGAGCATTTAAAAGTGGTTTAATTTTATGCCCTGCTTTAAGTTTATGCATTTCGTTTCCTTCATATGATGCAAATATTTGCATCTGCTGGCATGTAGCAATCACCGTAATTTTTTAAGAAATACATTAAAATTTAATGTTTTTCTCTTGTCTGGCAGTCCTGAGAAAGTCAAAGTCAAGCCGTCACGAAAAAAGAACAAGAAAGTAACCAGGGAGAGGGATCTGTTCAAGAAGAACTACGTTCATGCATGTGAAAGCCTTCTGTTTTTGCTGACTGATAATAGTCATCGTCGTGAAACAGCAATTCTTTCACTGAAGAAATCAGGCCCAGAGCTTCCTGAACTCCTCACCCAATTTTCTGCCGGCATTGCTGGTGCTGGTCTTGCTGTTGTGCTATCTGTGATCTGCAAGCTAGCTTGCGGAAGGGTCCCCTTTTGTGCATCTAAGGTCTTCAACACGGGGTTGGGTTTTGGGCTGGTTTGGCTTTCTTGGGGAGTAAATAAACTGAGGAATACAATTGTTAACATAAGCAAGAATACTGGAAAGAAGGGATTGAAAGATGAAGATATGATTCAAAAGGTGGATAAGAGCCTAAAAGAGGTTTACTTTAGAGCTGCAGCATTGCTAGTAGTGGCAGTGCTAAGGCTTGCTTGAGTATTATATGATCACACACATAGTTCGAAGAGTTGTAAATGCTACTGGTCCACGCGTAATCGGTTAACGCAATGACCATTAACTGTTGTATCTGATTTGTTGTATGTTCAACTCGATGGCTGCTGAAGTGATAACCAAGCAGAGAGTAATCTTGGTTTCAAAACAAATGAACCTTCACTTAACCTTTGACGTTTGACTTGATCTTCAATATGGTCATGTTTATCAGTTATTAGATAGTTTCAATCATCCAAGTAGCGGTGAGATAAATTGTAAAGTGTAAGGTAGAATTTTACAATAAAATGAACGGACTTATTTAGTAAAATATTTCCATTTTCTCATAAAGGTTAGATATCTTTGCATAGATTATCACTGCAACAGATCTCAGCTCCTTGAAAATGCTGTTTTGGTGTATCAGCGATTAATTTATGTCGGCAAAACAAAAAAAAGTTGTCTACATATCTTAAAATTAATGACTCTAATTTTTTTGATGATACGTTTGTTTTGTCTTTGGGTGAGAGTTCAGATTTCTTATAGCAATATGGAAGAACCTTCTTTCTTCTATGGAAAACTATTGAGATTATTATTTTTTTCTTTAAACTAGTAGAAGACCCGTGCGTCCGCACGGGTAAATCAAATCTTAAGATGAATAATATATTAGAAATGTCAAAAGAAAAATTTAAAAATTCAAATGAGAAATGTTAATTTAAAATTCACATTTGGAGAAATGGTAATAATTACTAGAAATTCACATTTGGAGTTCAAATCTTAATATTAATTTTTAACTAACGACTATAAATTTTTTACATTCTTCACACTTTTACTACTACTCCTCTACTTATATGTGTATTGCTTATACAAAAAATTTAAAATAATTTCATATGAAATCTATTTAAATTAATTTTATACAAAAATGTCGTACTACAAAATCATTTTTAAAAAACTAAAACAAAAAAATTTTCAAATCAAAATAACAAATGACTTGAGTATCGATAAGAAAATCATTTATTAACATAGGGTTTCTTGCTTTTATATCAAAGTAATTGTTATAAAACATTATTCAAAATAATTTTATTTTAAATGATTTTTACAATTTTAATATAAGAAATCCACTTCAAAAGAATAAATTTTAATATAACAAATGGTTTTATAGGTTACTAGTAGTTTTAGGTTTAATAAATAGCTTTCTTTGTATAACAATTAAAGAAAGAAAAGATCTCTTCTTCCCTGTTTGTAGTAGATTTCTTGCATGACAATTAAAATCCCTTTTAAAAAGTCTTTTTTTCACAACTCAAAACCCCGGCTAAAACTTCACTTTCCTATCCGATTTTCCCTCCTCACTCTCAGGTATCTTCTTACTTCACCGTTTTTGTGTAACCAGCAACGGTGTAGTTGATTTGTTCTATCTAATTTCAACCATTGATGTTGTGAAGGTGATTTTGATTTTGATATGGCATTTTTCGTGGGTGGCATCTCTTGCTTGACTGCTCTTGCTTTATCCATGAAAGCCATAGAACTTGAGAGGTATCACCTCTATCTCCTTACTTACTGTCATTCCATTTAACTTTTTTTTTTTTGTTTTTAATAATAATCATTATTTTTTATTTTTGCAGGGATGCAGAATTTCTTAAATCGGCTCCTCGGGTCAAGCAGTTAAGGGACCTCAGTATGTTTCTCTTTCATGAAACTGTTTAATTTGTTAAATACACGTTCATTATTGATATTACAATTTGTGCTACTGATCATGCTTGGGATTCTTCACTTTTCAGGGCAATTGCTGGATGCAGAAAAATCACCCTTGGTTGTTGCAGTTTCTGGAAGAGTTGTTTCTAAAACCCCAATTGAATGCCAGATGAGTCGTTTAAGTGGCGTTATAGTAGAAGAAAGGGTAAGCAGACCAGCATTGATAATGTCTTGCTTATTTCACTTTAGCCTTTCGCAACTAATGCCATACCGCTTTTGCAATTTTCTTTCAAGCTAGAGGAACTTAATCTTCATAAGAAAGTTGCTACTGAGCAAGAAATGAAATCTAATGATGATGACGATTCATGGACACTACGTACTAAGATGATATCATCCATTCCTAAAGAGGTTCCATGGTTTCTGGTGTGTTGTTTGTCTACTTTCTTCTAATGCAGATTTTGTTGAATTGTTACTAGAAATCAATGATGGGATTTATGCTTCTTAATTAAACTCAATATTTAGGCTTATAAACTAAACCCCCCTCCTTCTATTTCATGTGTTAGGATGACGAGACCGATCGTGTGCGTGTGGTTGGAGCTCGTGGTGCCACTGGTTTTGAATTACCCGCTGAAAACACAACACTTGAAACCTTGGGTAATCGCATGCGTGAAAAGGTGTGATCGTTAGGTCCATTCTCTTCCGTTCCCCTCTCCCTGCAAACATTTAAAAAAAATTAAAGCACAGTAAGCTCTACTTATTTTGTCATGAAATCATACATTCGCAGACGATTGGATTCAAGAGGATTGAATGGGTACTTCCAGTTGGAACTTCATTGAATGTTGTTGGTGAGGTAATCCAATTAGCTTCATGAATATAGTATTTTTATTCTATATATTATTCCATTTTTTACTCAATCCATTGCTGTTTCAAACCCTCATTTTTTTTGCAAGAATAATTTTGAAGCTATATTATCAGGCCTCTAAAGATGATGCCGGAACCATTTGGATTCAGCGACCTCCCAAAGGACCATTTTATGTCTCTTGCAAAACGATTGACGAACATGCTACAGATTTGGCGAAATCTTCAAGGTTGTTTTACTTTAGAGTAGTTTTTTTGTTTGTTTGTATTTTGGTCTACAAATTTTTTTATTGACTAAAATTTCTTATTAGCTGGCGTATGGCTACTTCTGCGTGCATGACTGGCTTTGGTGCTTGGTGCTTGTTTAGCCTACTATGAAAAAGGTACAATCTACTGGGTTATTCTTCTCGTTCGTGATTAGTTGTGACAAATTCACTTTGTTTATTATGCTCACACTGAGACTCTTTTACTTACCAAATTCTCTTTTTCTCTCCAGATTCACAGGTTGCATAGTAGATTACCGCTGGATTTTCAGATTTTTCTTCTTTTTGGTAGGCCTTAGTTTGTGCGGGGTTAAGATTTTGCATGATGAGATACTGGAATAGAAGTTGCCTTTCACTTTTAATTTGCTTGTTTATTTCATCATTTGATATGCTTAAGTAAAAAGAACTTCCTATTATAAATAGGGAAACTCTGATGTTAACCATTTCTGTTTCTGAAAAATGAAATGCATTGCACTCACAGCACATGCTATTATAACAAAAGTTTTGTTTCTATAAAAATTGCAATTTCTATTTTTATCTGTGTCTTATTTCCTATTTCCATTTTATCACATCTAGCTAACATTAAGGATTTAATTCATATGTATAAACATTGTAAGTCAATTTTAACAACAACAAAAAAAGGTTTAGATTTCATCATATATAATTTAAAAGTCATATAAATGATGAGTTGTGATTTTAAAAAGTTTTACACTGATAATGTATGAAAATTATTCTTTATATTAGTCTATCTATTTTAAAGTAACTGGTTTATTTGATAATTTGGCATAGATGAAAAAAATGTATAAATAAAAGAGAAATACAAATATTTTTATTATGTATGTATGTTAAGTGGTGGCTGTTATTTTACAAGTATGATGCAACTATTTTGATTAGGAGTTGTTTTAGTAGTTTGAATTATATATAGAAGTATAAGTTTTGAAGTTCTAGTATACTTTTGATCACATGAAAACTTTGGCCTACTATTTAATGAAAGTATTCCAATTAAGCCACAAAATGTCACTTCCGGTATCAATTTGAAGATTAAACATTATAAATAAAAGTAGTATACAGATTGAACAAAGTATGTGACAGTGCTGTGGGGTAGAGATTTTTGAGGAAGAGAGGAAACATGGGGAGTAGGGGTAGACATCCGAGGAAGAGATTGCAGAAGATAATGAACTGTCTTTGCTTAGGGGAGCTTATAAAAGAAGAAGATACAACGGTTCGTAATTCGTCGGAATCTCTTGCAACCAAGGATTATTGTTCTGCAATGGCGAGTGGGATTTCTGGCCAAAATGGACAAGTTGAGAGGAGACCGGATTCTGGTAACATAGAACAAGCTGAATCGCCTTTGCGTGAAAGTGGCATCTTGAACTATGAGGTTGACTTCATTTTCTCTTTGATGATATACAGTATACTGCATAAATAATATATGATTTCATCTTTCATGTTTAGAGGGTGTTTAGATAAACAGTTTAAGTGCTTAAAGTCATATAAGTTAATTGTATAGAGGGTGTTGGTGACATTTGTTTTCACTCTGACAGATAAAATTAACTGTGGATGAAAATCAAAGAGCTCACTAAGATCATAATCATATGTAATTTTTATCAACTTATTCAAACACTTACACATGTGTGAATGTCAGTCTATTATGTGTGTGTAATTTCAATCCACTTCATGCCTATAATCCACCAATTGTTAGCTTCAGTTTTTTTTATTTAACTGCTATATTTCTTTGTTTTAACTATCACATTCAGTCTGCATGCTTTCTCACTCTCAGGACCTATTATGCAAGTATTCTCTAGAAGTTATGCCCATCATACTGGGATGTATGATAGTTTTCTAGAAATTAACTTCAATGTTGGCGGCGGCGGCACGAGATAGAGACGGCGGGCATGAGCACACTGTAGCAGTGATAAGAGACGGCAACGGCCGAACACAATCGTGACGGCGAGATGAGACCATTCCATTCCATGTTTCTATTTGATGGTGGCAACAACAAATGTTAAGAAACTCTTATTTCACTCTTAGGGTTCTTAGGCTGTCTCTCCAAAATTATCCCTCAGCTTTGATCAAAATATTTTTGTAGATGCAACTCCGAAAAAAACCAAAGTTTGACAAAAAAAAAAGTGATTCCTGATGTATATCTCCGGAAATAGGAAACATAAATAGAATTGCATTAGATTTCTGATGTGTATCTCCCGCAGCAGGGAACATAAATGGAATTGCGTTAGATTCCTGATGTGTATCTCCCGCGGCAGAGGATATAAATGAAATTATGTTACATGCCTAAGATATCAGACTGTTTCTATTTGATCCAAAACAAAGTACGAAATATATGAACTTTTTAATGAAAAAGAAAATCCATGATAACATTTCCGGGCTAAAATGTCACTAAGCTCATTAGATGAGGATGATGGATCTGAATTCTCTCTGGTTGATCCATTCACGAAGAATATGGGTTAACGTGGACGAAGAAGTGAAAATAGAAGACTAAAGACATTACTCATTTCACCTTTATAAGTACATACCACACATTTGAAAAACTAAAATTATATTTCATGCGTTTGAAGATACATCTTCGTATGTTATTTGAGTGTATTCGGAGATGCATCTCATAAATATTCTCTGAAGTCCTTTAAAAAGTATTAGAATGGTGATTTATTTCAGAAATGCATCTCCGAAAATTCCTCTGAATCATTTTTGAGCAGCACCATTGTCCCAACATCATAATTTTTAGCGGCCAACTTATATTATAGTAAAATCAAAGTAAAATCCAGATAAAATAAAGTTAAAAAAAAAAGTCATACATTAATTCAAAAAATGACACAACATAATTCAGTTCATAACATTTGTCTAAAAATACAGAAAAAGTAATACATCAAAACATAAACTAACTACTGATTATGTCTAATCCCTTGCCTCCTCTGCCGCCTGTACTGCATACTATTCCGCAACTTGGCAACCAGGGTCTCCAAGAGGGCCAACTGTCGGTAATACTCAACCTACACATCATCACATTTGGCATCCAAAGCCCCCTTTAAATGTTCTTTATAACATTTTTCCAAAAAGCTAAACCGTGCATGAGCACCTCTAGTGTCAAATGTGTAACACCCTATTTCCTTGCGCGTAATATAACGAATAATTCAAAGATATTTCACATACTCACATAGGATGTCACACATTCTCAAAATCATCACATGTTCTGTAACACTTAGAAATTCAAGATAAATCATACAACACATGTCATCACATGCTCACCTTCACTTAGGGTATCATCGTAGCGGAATTATCTATTAGGCATGCTACTAAAAATCATATAAATATCATAAAATACTTTCTAGAAAATCAATCAATATGGTAGAAGTCTCTGTAAATCAACATCAGTATGAAGACGTTGAGAATATACCATTCAACTTTCTAATTAACACAATATAAATAAAAATAGCATCATTCGCCCGTATAGTGTTATATATCCGAGCAACGTAATCTAAAGACACAAAACAAAAAGGAAAAAAGAATAGTCTCTCGTCATCCTCTCGCTTTAAGCAGCTACTCAGTTACTTGCTTATTTTTAATCTGAAGAGGAGCACAGGCCACAACAACAACAAAGGGGTGAAAAATCACATCAATAAAATATATGGTATATATTGCAAGGTAGAATACAGACACATACATATTCTACAAACAACTGCGTCACAACAACTCACAACTCATTCTCACTCACATCTAGACAATCATACTCAAATCAACATTATGCATACAACTCAATTATGTAATTCAACCCGACTATGCAACTTGATGCACATGCATGTGGTACCAACTCAATGTTTGGTTCTCTCAGGAACTGGGTTCACCCTACTCGCACCCATGAGCCCCCTCTCTGGGCTCCAAGCCCTCTTTTTAAGATTGAGACAAGCAATTAGTCTCCTCTCTGAACTAGCGAGTATGTCTCTTGACACAACTCAATGATACATGCTCATATGCATCAATGAATAACAAAGTCAATGTGTTAAGACCCATATTTGATCTTAACATAATGCACTGACAAATCACGTAAGCCCCTCTCTGGGCTACTATACAACACCAATTCATATATGCACAACATAATATAACTCAGTGAAACTCAAGTGTACAATCATTCTCCTCAAGTAGATCATTATCTCATACATGCAACAACACAACAATCATAATTCAACATGCTCAATATATCATCAACCCTCTCATCAATCAACAATTACTCGATTAAATAATTTTAAATTATTAATTTTTATTATCTCAGTCATAACAGAGGTCAAACAGTTGCTTAAAAGTCAAATAATAAAATTATTCACTTTTATATTCTCAATACTCACTACGCAAGTCCCGACGTCATGACTGATAACCTGTCACCCCCTTATGCTCGGCATGGACCTAAAAATAAACCATAAATCTTTCCTCGACAGACAGCTTACCATGCAAGCCTGAAGCTTATGATGACTTTAATGACGCCCGTCACTGTGACCATCACGCCCTCCTAACCCATGACAACCAGGGCGTTACGCCATGACACCCGTCACGGACCTAAAAATCAAGAAAATATGTTTTCTTCAAAGGAGTTCTCTGTAACTCCTATACTTTCAGTTTAAATCACCAAAATCGACCCAAAACAATTAAAATATGACATATATTCACCGACCTCATGTTATAAAATCAATTTAACACATAAGATCCACAAATCTCTTAAAATCATATTAACCTTAAAACCTTACAATGTTCAACAATGGTGGAAAAATATATCAATAGCCAAAGCAGAATTTACAGTCAATATTCGACATGAAATTCATCATCAAATCACAACCTTAACATCTAAACATCATTAGAAACTCAAAATTAATCAATGCCAAATGTACTAATGGAGGTTAAGAACTTCTCTACCTTGCCCCTCATGGATATACTCTTTATTGAGATTATTCTCCTCTTTTACCTAGTGATTATAGCAGCAATGAAATCTCATACTTGGGTTCTTCTCAATTGTACGTACTGACATATTTTAGGTTAATTCTCTCTTAATCTTAAATATTAGGTTAATCTAATTAAAATCAGTTTCTACTCCCCACTTAATCTCTCATCTCACTCCTTCACCCCATTATTTTACTAATTTCTAATTCAGCCTCATTTTCCACTATTCTCTAATTTCTCTTTTTATTAAATAAATTAAAATATAATATCAATATTTTAACTATTAAATAATTCGAATTAAAATCTATCAACTTCTCATTACTTCCTACGTCCTCAACTCAAGTTCACACACCCTCACCACCCAAAATAATTCAATTAAAATGCTTAAAATTATAATTAAATCAAAATAATTAGATAAAATAATTTACTAAAACTGGGGTGTTACAAGTTGCCTCCTTGGCGGCCTTGCCAGGGTCAGCACCCAAATAGGTGACCATCAGATGGACGCATTCGTCTTTCCCGATCCTCACGTGGTCCAGTAATCTCACCTTGATGGAAAGATGGAGGAGACACGAGACATGTAACACCCTAAACCCTATATATATATATATATATATATATATATATATATATATATATATATATATATATATATATATATATATATATATATATATATATATATTTTATACAAACACATGCAAAAAAATATGAAGAAAAAACAAATCAGGGTGTCATACATATCTCTCAACATTTAATCCTTAATTAAAAAGTTGACTTTAACTTTGAAACAACATAACATCGTTATTCAAGTAAGCAAATTTGAAACGAAACATGGTATTTTCACCCAATGTTGCACTATCAGAGCGATAAGAGGAGTACTAAATAGCCAACAACAATGTGACAAACATAAAATAGTAAATAAAGCTACGAAGAGGCCAACTACGCCATATTTCACTATTAAGCACAAAAACTACTCCTCGGTCTCAACCAAAGTATCTGTAGAATATACATATAGAAAAACATTGAAACAAGAAGAAAGAGGTGATAATATATTCCATAAATCAAACGGTATTAAAATAACAAGGATAGTATAATCATCATACACAATTAAATCACAATCACACAATCAGATAACATCAATAATTATGCATGCAATGTTCATATCTTATACTCCCACGCATGTGGTATCAATCTCTTGGATATCAGAAGTGTCTTACTGAAGTATCTAACCAGTCACTAGACCGAAATCCTACTCGTCACTGAACCAAAGTCTTACCTATCTCAGATATACACGGTGCATGAATGCTACGATTAATGCAAATCGACATCCATAATACTCCAACTCCAATCCTCGTCACTGGACATAAGTCCTACACATCACTGGTTCTTTAGAGCCTAAACACATCATCGTCAAATAATTGTCAGTGAAAGGGCACGTCACTGGCTCTCATGAACCTAAACATCTCACCGCTGCTTCTTTTAAACCTAAACATACAACACATAAGTGCTTGCGTCCTAACCTTAATAACTTAAGTCATATAATTAATTTCCATTATTGTACTTGTGTCCTAAAACATTAACAACTTAATCACATAACATCTTTTTTAAAATAGCCCTAAAAACACGTTTCCTGCTAGTCATACCTTAGATTCCAATAATTATTTAAAATACCAAATAGTGTCAAAATCAATCAAATGAACATGTTTTGGAAAGCTTAGAATATGTATTTTTAAAACTATAATTTTTATTTGGATTTAAGGTCCCAATTGGTACAATTTAATCGAACAATGGAAACTAGTATATCGACATCGGACAAAATGTTTTGTCAGACTTATATCTGGTATTTCTTCTACTGAACTTAATGAAATGAGATACTCTCTCTATTTCTTATTATAAGCAAAATTCCAGAGGGTGATCAAAACCAGAAAGTGAGCCAGAGATGTAACATCCCATATTTTCTAATTTTAATTTAATCGGAAATTAAATTACTATTTAGAATTATTTAATATTTTGTTGAATTAATTGAAGGAATTATGGAATATTGACCTTTGGGCTAAGTGTGGTATTTAGTAATGAAGGGGGTGTTAAGTGTTGAGCCCATTACTAAATTATGTTATGTTTTCATAAAACAAGGAAATAAGAGGAAATTGGGAAATAGAAAAGGAAAACCTAAGAGGAAGAAGGAGAGAGCTCATGGAGAAAGCTATTTTCGTATTCATGGTGCAGCTCTCACAAAATGAGTCATAACTTTCTGCTTGTAACTCCAAATCAGGTAATTCTTGAAGATTCGGATTCTACACGAAATTTCCTTCGATTTGATATATTAATTTGTGTCAGGAAAGTTCTTGATGAGGGAGATAAGCGAGTTTGAAGATTAGGGATTCTTGTTGATAGTGAAGAAAAGAGGCTTACGGGTTTGATGGAGAAGAAGGAGAAAAGTCCAGATTCTTGGCTAAGGTAATGGATGACTCTTCCGGTTAACATCTTTTATCGTATTATAGATAATATGACTGATTTAGATGCATTGTTTGTGTCAATTGGTTATATGTGAGATTGGGGTTTTGGGATGATTTGGATGTGAATTGTATGATTTGATGAATTGCATGATTATATGATTGTTATGATGATTAAATTATCCTCTTTGTGTGTTATATTTATGTTATAACACCTATCTGGCTGATATTGTGGTATTTGAGGATCATGACATAATTCGATCGGGTTTTTGGGATTTTGGGATAAATCTCGTAATGCTGTCAATCGCTGTGAGAGCTCTGACTTTTGCCAGTTGGCGCCGCGAAGGTAGGTTGGCGCCGCGAAGTGCTTGGCAGAAAGTCAAGGAGTTTTGATTTGCTCAGTTCGCGCCGCGAACTAATCTTGGGGCCGCTTGCTGTTAGTGACAGTTGTTTTTGGAAAAGTTTAAAGATGCATAACTTTCGAACCGTTGGCCTGTTTTGAGTGTTGTTTTGAGCAGGATGAAGCTTATGAAATATTCTTTGTGTTATAATGATGAAATGAGCAGTAGCTCGAATTTATTTTTAAACCACGATTTTGCTTGTTTTGATAAATGCTGTGTTGTGGACATATATGATGAGATGTAACGATACAAGCTATGTTTAAAACATGATTTATATGATGATTTGTTGTTGGTATGATGAAGCTTATGAGATATTTTTGTGATGATGTGAGTATGATGTGAATATCTTGTCTGATGGATGGATGGCGTATTGTTGACATATATGATGAAATGTGACAATATAAGATGTTGTTTTGAAAAACATTATTATGTGATGATTGTTGAGAATTGTATGATGATGATTGATTGTTTTAGAATGATGTGGATACATGTATGTTCTTTCTTATTGATGATGATGATTGATGAAGATACATGTATGTTCTTTAATGATGATGATAAAGATTGAATTGTAATTGAATGATGCTAATATATATGAACATACTCGATGATGATGATGGTATAAGTATGTTATATATGTTGCATTCATTCATAATCATTTGTTGAGGGCTGAATCCTAATGATGTGGGGTTTCAGTGAAGGGCATAATTCTCATTGTGCGGAATTTGTGCTGGCAGGGCCGTATCTTGATGATGTTGGATCGGTCGGTGGGTTAATCCCATTGATGATGTTTGGTACCACATGCATAGTGTCAGTTGATTGCATATGCATGATTGTTATGATTTGTTTGGATGAATTATGGTGTTGTCTCTTGGTAATGTATTCTGTTGGTTGTTGTGTGTTGACGAGTATTTCCTGACAATCGGAATATAATGAAATTGGATGAATAATGTGACTATGATGTGTTATTGTTTATGATTCAATAACATTTGTTAATTGTGAATGAGACTCACCCTTACTGTTGATATTTTCAGATTGAGGATAGTGGCTTTCGACTTGGTGAGGATTACCTCATAAGTCAGGGTGTTAGTATAGCGTCAGGTGTCATGCTCTGATATTGTAACACTGGGGGAAACGCTAGTTTAGAGTTTATGATGATACTCTATTTTTGTTTAATTTATTTGAGGATTAATACATCGATGATGCGATGTAATTTGATGATGTCATTCCGTTGTGTAAAACATGAGATTTTGAATTATGAGTTACATTGATGATGTTCCTTGGTGAATGCATGACAGTGACGAATGTCGGTTATTTTAAATATTTAATTGTGACATCCTTGTTTTCATGTTTCACTCTGAATTTTATTTAATTGCCACGTGTTTTAGAAGGGTGTTACAAGAGACGTCTGCACGATGTTGGAGATGAAAAGGAGGGGGTGTACTTGCAAGATACTCTGACGAGCAAATAAGTTGGAGCACATATACGTTTTAGTGTTTCAAGGGTTTGAAAATGTGTTAGCCGACCCTCTCAAATGAGAGAGTTTTTATATTGTCCCCCAGCGCTTGACCATTGGTCCACGTTTTGGGCTGGATCATGGATCTTGGTTGAAAACGTGTGACTGTCAGGATACTAGGAGTATGTTAAGGAATCCTGGGAGGCTGCCCGAAACTAGCCGTTGGTTGGACAGAGAGGTGTATTTGGTCAATAGAGATGTCCAGCGAGCAGGGGTTATTTGTCCTCAGTCGAGGAGCAAAGTGGTTGCCTTGTCGTAGGTGCAAGGGCAAGCCTGGTCGAGTGTGGCGATGATGTGCTGTCCTCAGACCATCTGGAGGCGTGTGCCCGACGCAAGGGCAAGGGAGATGGCGCTCTTACTCCCCTTAGGTGATTGGGCCATCCTAGGAGTATACATGGATTGGGCCACCACTAGCCGTCGGGCTGGTCCAGAACACTAACAGTCTCAGTTTCACTCCTAAAAGATCTATGTAACTAAAGTTATAGGCAAATGAATAATAGGGTATACAAACTGCAAGTTGTAGAAATTAATCGACGTATGGTAACAACAATACTTAAATATTTATTATCACGGATAATCATCCTATACCATTGGTTCGACATCTAATTTCTCAAATTAAGTACACTTATGTTCAATTTCAACACTAAACTCACATCTTGTACACAGTTACTACTCTATACAATGTTATTCATATATACCTCGTAAGGATATACCATATTTAGAACATCATTCACACACATAAACATCACGAGGAATTACCATAATCACGACCCCGTCTACACATTTAAATCTTAGGAATTCAGTAGCTTAAGAAAGGTCTATGTCTTACCTTCCAATGCAACTGACCACACCTCAAACGGACTTATGAAATTCTATTTATGCTTGAAACAAGATGGCCAATACTCTATTGTGTTTTCTGCGGTTTATTTGGGTTATTTCGATTTATCGTGAATTATTCTACTTATTTCAACTTATTCGACTTATTTCAAGTTATTTTGATTTATTTCGACTTATTTGATATCAATTCAATAAAAACTCTATAAACATCAACGAAGAAATTTTAACACATATAATATCGATTATTCATATTAATTCAACAAAGAACTCTATAAACATCAACAATGAAATTTTAATCTATATAATATAAAATCATCGAGGTTTTGCTCAAACCCTAAATGCTTGAAATATCTCAAACCATGAATATTACAATATAATTAAATTCTACCGTTCCTCATGAATCTCCATAAAATAATTAATTAAATCAAGGACACTCTCTAAGATCAAATAAAATGTTATAATAAAAATCAAAGTGTTACCAGACATCGTCAAGGTAATGGTCATTACGCCTATAGGTAGGATAAAATATGACGTCTTTGAGTGCCACCTCTCAATAAAAGTCGCCTACATGCAGTGGTTTATGTTCATGTACACAGAAGAACATAAACTTGCAAGATCGGAATATAAGAAAGCATCAACGAACCAAGCAGCTGTGGGATGTTCCAGCTCCAAAATCTTACTGTCATGGTTAATCATTTTCAAACAATCATGTTCCTGTAAAAAGAAAATATAACCATCAATGTGGATTTAATTAGTTGACAACAATATGTATTATTGCAAAAGAAAATAAATATACCTCTCTATACCAGACATGTCTAGCAGCATGCTCTGCGTAATGATGAAGTAATGATGTGTCAAATGGCCCTCATGGATAACTCTCTAATAGGGCATAGGGATCGGCATGGGCTTCCTCGTGGACTTCAAGGGCTTAAGGGTCAACAGGATATGTATCTCCTAACAAACCTATGATTTTTCTCTTGTAGCGACAACTCGTTTTATATCCTACTAGTCCCTAAAATTACTAAATGCATGTTCTTCTAACCTACCATATCGTTTACACTAATGTCTATCATACCTAATACATCTAATGTAGCCTAATCAACTATCTACAAATAAAAATATTAATAAGAGATTAAATTTTGAAATACTTACCTAATCAAAATGATGAGAAGTAGCTTGCATGTTTGATATGAAATGGAGGAGAAGTTTCAATGTTGCAGAGCTCCAATGAATGTTGTTTAGATGAATGAACGAGAAAGTTCAATGGTGCAGAGTTCAAATGTTATTTTGAGAACTTTTTTAGAACGAGAAGGTCTGACGCGAGATATAAAACATTACCGTCCAAAGAGACATCTCCGGACCACCCATAAACTTTTGGATAAATGGTGTTTACAGATATGCATCTTTAAATGCATTTTTTACACATACGAAGATGCATCTCCAGATTAAATTTTAATGTAAAATAGGTGTCTCTTCAATTTGGTTTGATAAATGGCTAAAATAGGTGGATCCGGAAATAAGGGACATTGTGAACTTTTCAAGGTGGTGTGAGATAACACATAAGGGTGTAAAGAGTATTTCCCGAAGACGAAATCATCAACAAAAAAAACATCTAGTTGAAAAGCTTGGGCTTTTAACTACTTCAACATTAGGTCTTTCAATAGCACATTGATCCAAGTGTCGAAGTTTAAGAATCCAATCGATATACAAGATCTGGACAAAAACATGTTTTCCTACTTTGCTTCACTTCAAAAAGGAATATGAATAAATTGGTACGAAGGGCCCTAGAGCTTTGACAAGAACCTGCTTGTGCTTGAAAGATTATGTGGAGATGAACAATTGTCTAAAATCAAGATGCATTATGGAAGTTTCTAAGTTTGTGTGTATGACATCATCAGAGCTTTTGAAGAAGTTGATCCCAAAGAGCAAAGCAGAATAGGGAGATATATGTGATGTGAGGGAAGCATTAAAATGAGGTAAAATGTCTGATGCTAGCAAAATGTTCTTTTTTTCTAAATGAATTTTTTTGTCCGAGCAGTTAGGTTTGTAGTTTGAAGATGTGCATGGACATCAGATGCGCGGGGAATGTGACATCCCAGGTATTCACTTTATAAGAGTGAATTTCAGTTATTAGCTTACTCGACTAAAAATTTTTTTTTTTTTTAAATTTATAATAATTTTTATAAGATAAAATTTTAATAGTAAAAGTTATTTTAAATATATTTTTTTATATCATAAAATATTTGAGCTTAATGAAAATCATTTAATTTCAAAAAAATAAATGCCTAAAAAATAATTTTTATAAAAATTATTCAAAATGATTTTACTTTTAATGATTTTTTTTTATAATTTTACAATAATAATAAAGTCACTATAGAATAAAATATTTGAATAATTAAATTATTCAATTTAATTCTTTCATTAAAACATTTTTAAAAATTACCAAAAATACGTATACATTTAGGAGAAAACCTTAACTTTTTTTAATAGTATCCAAATAACAAACAGTTTTGTGGATTCCTGTGTTTTAGGTAGGGTGAGAAAAGAGAGTCGGCTCCATGGACACGTTTGTTTTGTTTGAACATTAGTGCAATGCGAATCAAGAGTTTAGATTTGCATCCTCTAATGTGTCTCTTTCGTTCTAGTTTTTTTTTTTTTTAGACTTTCGCGATCTCATGTATATACTTAATTTTGCGCATTTGCGGGTCAATATCTAATTTACATAATTTATTTATATTTTTAAATCTAAAAGTTACAGTATGTGCGGGTCTGCCCCACCCCATCCTTATTTTTAATGCTTTAGTGAGAGATGAATTAAGATTTTAAACTCACATCCTCAAATATATTTACTACCGTTAATTTTTATTTTATTTTTACAGATCTAAACGAGACGGACATGCTTGTTTCACCGCCCCGATTAAAAAAAAATAGATTTTCTTACTCAAAATGAAAAAAAAAATCGTTTCCTACTTATTAGCCGTAGGTTTCTTGCGTGACAATTAAAATCCTATTTATAAGAGTATTTTTTTTCTTCACAATTCAAAACCCTTGCTAAACCTTCACGCTATCGTCTTCACTCTCAGGTATTTCTTACCTCCGATTCTACCTTTCCCCTATACATTGCCTAAAGAAATCAAACTTTTGTCCTTTCGATTTCTTCATCCACTTCTCCTTTTTTTAAATCCCCTGTTTTAGGGTTGTTTAGCAACCTAATTGAGAAAACCAATCAAAAACCCACTTTTTGAGTCGTGAAAGTTGCTTCTTTGAAGCTAATAGAAGGTTTCATTATTAGTTATAATATATTATATAGTATAACAGGAACTTGTTGAATTTTCTCTCTTGTATAATCCATTCTTAGAATTTGATGAATCTTATTTACTTTTGCTTCCTTAATTGGATTAAAAAACTTCACAATAAATCAAATCTTTTCCTTTTGTTCTTTACAAGTATATAAAAAATTATCTATTCTTTACATATGATTGATTAATTGTGAGTGTGAGTTAAAGATTATGAATCTCTAATATCTCTGAATTTGCTTTAATTGGCTAGTATTGATTTTGATGGCGAAGATACTTTTTATCGGTGGCATCGCTTGCTGTGCGGCTGCTCCTGTTTTTTCCATAATCGGCAGAGCAGAAGAGAGGTATCACCTCTATCTCCTTAGTTAGTGCCATTCCATGTAATGTTTCTTCTTTATTTTTTATTTTTTATAATAATCATTATTATTTGCAGGAATGCAGAAATTCTTAAATCCGTTACTCGGGTCCGGCACCTGAAGGACCTAGGTATGTGCAAGTTTAAATTGTTTTTGTTGCTGATTTCAATAATAACATGATTCCAATCATTGATCTTCTTGATAAACTCTGTACACATTAGAGTTTAGACATTTATAAAACACTGGCCTTTTTTCATCATCATTTGATGTATGTTTCTATGGTGATGAAGATAGAGATTAGATGCACTTTCATATATTGTAGCTTACTATTAGTTATTGATATTGCAATTTGTGCTATATTATGGTTTCTGATCATGTTTGAGATTCTTCACTTTTCAGCACAATTGCTGGATGCAGAAAGATCACCCTTGGTTGTTACAGTTTCTGGCAACGTTGTTTCTGAAACCCCAATTGAGTGCCAGATGACTCGTTTAAGCGGTGTTATAGTAGTAGAAAGTGTATGTAGATTTCAATTTCTGACGAGCATTAATTTCTTCTTTAAAAAGGGTAATACTTATCTCACTTTAGCCCTTTGCAACTAATACTTTACCTGTTTTGCAATTTTCTTTGAAGGTTGAGAAACTTATTCTTCAGAAGGATGATGCTACTGAGCGAAAAATGAAATGCAAAGATGATGATGATTCCTGGACACTAAGTTCTAAGATAATATCATCCATTCCTAAAGAAGTTCCATGGTATCTGGTGTGTTGTTTGTCTGTTTTCCTCTAATGCGTTTTTTTTTTGTTACTAGAAATCACGATGATGCTTCTTAAACTCAATAGTTAAGCTTATAAACTAAACCCTCCTCCTACAAGATAAACAATAGTGGTAAATAAAATATTTTGACAAAATATATATTGTGAGCTAAAATCTAATTCACTTCGAATAAATGTTTAAGATAAAAGCTTTTAAAATAACTAAACTCTTTCTATTTCGTGTGTTAGGATGACGGGACTGATCGTGTATGTGTGGTTGGAGCTCGTGATGCCACTGGTTTTGTATTACCTGTTAGAAACTCAACATTTAAAGAATCAGGCGAGAAAATTGTACTTAAAACCTTTGGTGATTGCAAACCTAAAAAGGTGGGTTTGTTATGTCCATTCTCTTCTGCTCCCCTCTCCCTGCGAACATTTTTAAAAAATTAAAGCACACTAAGTTCTACTTATTTTGTCATGAAATCATACATTCGAAGACGATTGGTTTCAAGAGGATTGAACGAGTACTTCCAGTTGGAACTTCCTTGAATGTTGTTGGTGAGGTAATCCATTAGCTTCAAGAATATAGTTATTTTTATTCTATATATTACATAATTCATCATAATTGGTATTTTTAGTGTTGCAAAAATAGTTTGCTAATGATGCAAGATATGACAAGTTACTTGCTGGAACAATAATTTCATTAAGCATGCGTCGATGTGATTTATACCCGTGATATAAATTTGTGGTAGAAAAGCTTCTTGTAGATTTCATTATTTGATATGCTTAAGCAAAATGAACTTCACATTACTAATACTCAAACTCTGATCGTAACCATTGTTGTTTTGCCTCTATAAAAAGGATTGGAGTTTCTATTTTTCTTAGATGTCTTACTTCCTGTTTACATTTAATCAACTCTGGTTTATACTAATCCTTTTTTTTACTCAATCCATTGCTGCTTCAAGCCCTCATTTTTTTGCAAGAATAATTTTTAAGCTGTATGATCAGGCCTCTAAAGATGATGACGGGACTGTTCGAATTCAGCGACCTCGCAATGGTCCATTTTATGTCTCTTCCATCACGATTGATGAACATACTACAAAATTTCTGGATTCTTCAAGGTTGCTTTACTTTATAGGTTTTTTTTGTGTTTTGTTTGGTGTCTACAAGCTTTTTTATTGACTAAAATTTCCTATTAGGTGGTACAAGAAAACTTCTGAGTTCCTAACAGTGTTTGGTGCTAGTATAATAGTCCTAAGTGCTACTTCCTACATCTTGGAAAAGGTATAATCTACTATGTTATAGAAAGATTGGTTTTTGCTCAAGGCTTTTGCCATTTTTGTGCTTCTCCTCTATGTTCACTTTGTTTATTATGCTCACACTTAGATTTTTTGACTTACCAAATTCTTTTTCTCCCTCCAAATTCACAGGTTGCATAGTTGATTATCGCTGGATTTTAGATTTTTCTTCCTTTTGATTTGATAGGCTTTAGTTTGTGTGGCGTTTAATATTTTGTATGATGAGATACTGGAATAGAAGTTGTCTTTCACTTTTAATTTGTCTGTTTATTTCATCATTTGATAATGCATTACACTCACTGATGATATTATAATAATAGTTTTGTTTCTAAAATAGATTGTAATTTTCGATTTTTCTGTGTCTTATTACCTGTTTCCATTTTATCAACTCTGGCTAACATTAACGATTTAATTCATATAAGTATCAACAATGTAACGCAATTTTAACAATTCGAACAAAAAAAGTTTAGAATTCATCATATATAAGTTAGAAGTCATACAAATGATGAGTTGTGATTGATTGATGATTTAAAAAGTCTTACATCGATGTTGAATTAAAATTGTTCTCTATATTACTCTATCTATTTTAAAATAACTGACTTATTTGATTATTTGACTGAGAAATACAAATATTGTTACTAAAATACTTTTATCATTTATGTATGTTAAGCGGGCTATTATTTTACTATTGAAGTATGATGCAACTATTTTGATTAGGAGTTGTTTTAGTAGTTTGAATTTTATATAGAAGTTCCAGTTCTGAAGTTCTAGTATACTTTTGATCACATGAAAACTTTGGCATGCATACATATAGTACTGTTAATGATTGATTGTTTAAGATGTTATGAAGAGTAAGAGAGGGTTTTCTAACAACTTCAATCTTCATAAAGCAACTTCAATGATCAATGTAAGTTGGAGTAATCTTTGAAAATTTAACACATTGTTCATAAATAATAGTATATAACAGCACAGCACAACTTGGACCACTATGTGATTATGGAGATATAGTGACCACATGTGTGATGTGTGATAAATAGAGGAATGTGTAACCTCTGTTGTAGAGTATGTTGTAGCTGGTAAAACGATGAAGAGTGTAAGTATTATTCGGATGGGAAAGGATTGACTGATTAAATGATTGTGAGTGTTCGATCTTGATCGAACGGTCTTGATTTAAATTTAATATTTTTAAATTTACAAATAAAAATAGAATTTTTTTTTTAATCATCCAATCAAGATAATATATTTAATATTAATTTGGCTGCCTGAAAAAGTTGACTGCAATAGATTCATATTCATAAAGAAAATTTCTTTACCCACCTCCCTATGGGTGGTCACCTCCTGCGAAAAACCAAAACTACCCCTGCTTCGGAAGTTCATTTTCGAAAGCGTGTTTTTTTAAAAAAATTGACTTACTTCGGAAGTTCATTTCCGAAATAATTATTTCGGAAGTTCACTTCCGAAATACTGCGATTTCTGCAGATTTATCAAAACACTCCCCCTCCCCCAATCATTTACCCTAAATCAAAACAAAAAGTGGCAGAGGCGAAAATTTGTGCAAACAGAATTCCAAAGCTGCATCAAGGCTCCAATCACACTGCTAAACAACATTCAAAAGCCCTCAATCCTAACACTTTGTAAGTTTTGAAATTTTTAGATCTATTATTCAAATGCATGTTATTTAGGGTTTTAATTGCATAAATGATATATGGCTAGGTTGTTAGTAGTATTTAGGTTGTTTAGAAGCATTTTGATTTGGTTTGAAAGTTGATTTAGGGGTCTGCCATGGAAGTTGTAGGAAATTGCATCGCAGGGGTGTTTCGGAAGTTCATTTCCGAAAACACCTCCCTCCCAGTTTTCGGAAATGAACTTCCGAAATGTATCAGAAGTTCAATTTTTTTTGTTTTTTATTTTGTCTCGCATATTAATCGATTTCAATTGTTTACATGAACATGTCTTCTAGAGAGGGCGCTAAGGGAAGAAAGGATTCTTCAAAGAAAGAGGTGAAAGAGGTGAAGGAGGTGAAGGAGGTGAAGGAGGTGAAGGAGAAGAAGAAGGTTTCGACCGGCTCTACTTCTCGTTCCCAGGGGGCCCGGGGCCCGGATGCTCAAGCTCAGTCTTCAGGCGTGAGAGTCGTGATCAACGCTGATGGTTCTGAGACTGAGTGGGATGAGGATTGGTATAATTATCTTCATTCGGAGGAGTTCGCTCGTCGGGAAGAATAACGTGTTTTTTTTGTTTGATGTGTATTTTGTAACGCTCGTCGGGCAGAATAACATGTTTTTGTTTTGTTTTGTTCTGATTTCGGATTGTATCGCACAGTGTATTTGTATTGGATTTATCATGTTAGTTTTTGGAAGTGGTAACCGGGGTCGGAACATATGACGGATGAGGTGGATGTCTGGAGGAAGTAGAACTGGAGATACGTCCACCACGAGACAAAGTAGCCAATCAATGTAAGCTATAGTTTATGATTATCATCTGGGGAGGTCATTTCTAAAAAATCAAGATTAAAAATAATAAGATTTTTTTTCCAATTTTTTGTAATGACGTCCCCTGATGATAATGATAAATTATAGCTTACATTGATTGGCTCCTTTGTCTCGCGGTGGACGTACCTCCGGGTCTTCTTCCTCCGGACATCCACCTCCTCCGTCATATGTTTCGGCTCCGGTTACACCTCCTCCGTCATTTGTTACTTTCAGTTGTACGTATTTTTATTAAAATAATAAATAAACCTTTTGAAATTTGGAAGCCTTTTTTTCTCCCCACCACTCTCTCATCCCCACCTACCCGTGTTTAACAATATGTAACTTTAATTTTATGTAATATTATCGTTGTAATTTTCACCCGATTAAATAAAGCGAATTGTTCATTTTCTTCTGTCCAGACCTATTTTCGGAAGTGCATTTCCGAATTCCTCCAAGGGGGTGCGCTCGGAGATGAACTTCCGAAACACCACATTTTCTGAAAAGTGACTTTATTTCGGAGATGCATCTCCGAAATCAATATTTTATATTAAAAAAAACACGTTTTCGGAAGTTCATTTCCGAAAACACCTTTTTCAAGAAAAAAAGTACAGTTTCGGAAATGAACTTCCGAAACAAGGGGTATTATGGTAAATTCACCGGAGGTGGCCAAGAAGGTTGGGAGGTGGGTGAAGAAATTCTCTTCATAAAAATGGTGGGTAGATGTGAATGAACTTGGCTCAAACCAATTCAAATCGATTTGCATACATCCGTACTTTTTCTCTACTTTAATTTGCTTTAAGATTTACTTATTTTTAATTTATTAATATTTATCTAATGACATAACCATTAGTATGCTATAAAGCATTAGAGAGAAAAAAAATTTAAAAAGTTTTCTTGGGCGATATTGATTCCAATTAGTATTAGACTCATGGATAAATTAAGAGAATATAGTTTAATTATCATGAACACTAAAAACTTAAGTGTTTTTAGAGAGAGGTCAGACCTTCTCTCACTAAAATTTATTGTGTTTTCCCTTTATTTTTCTAAAGTTTCCTCTAGATTTCCTCTTGTTCTTGAACTTCATCTGGTGGTGGTTATCCCTTAGTTCCTAATTTTTTAGGTTCAATTATATCAGCTACATGCTTAATCTTTTGATGGAGAAATGAAAGATTGTTTCACTATCAAAGGAGGAGGAAGATAGTGTGAGGGTGGATAAGCAAGTGGAAATAGAAGAAGAAATCTTTAACAACAAAGAAAACCTATTTTAAAGTTATGGGCTTTTAACTCCTTCAGCATTAGGGCTTTCAAGATTACAATGATCCAAGCGTGAAGGTTTAAGAATCGAATTGACATACAAGATCTAGACAAAAATATGTTCACATTTTGCTTCTCTTCAAAAAGGGATGTGAATATGGTTACATACCAGCAAAAGAAAGTGAATTTGTTTTTCAAGTATGAACGTCTACTTGCGTTCTACTCCATCTATGGAAAATAGGATACCAACCGAAAGATTGTGATGATGTGATGATCAACAGCATTTTAACTATGTTTCTAGAGTATTTTATCTTTGAATCTTAAGTAGCTTGATCTCTATTTGGTGCATTTTACTTTTGTATCTTCGTTTTTCTATGTTTCAGATGAAAGAGAATGAGACATGATAAATTTGAGTTGAACTCGGACAGAATACACGAAGACAGCGCAAAGAGGAGGTCTCTAGTACAAAAAAATAAGAGCCCAATATGGTGTGGTTGTAGCAAGAATTACTGGCCGTAGTGGGAGCCCCCATACATAAAATCAGAGGGTGTTACGGTCTGCCTATAACCAACATTACGTCTCGTAGCCAGCATTACCACCTGCTTATAGCCAACACTACTTCATGCAGCCAACATTACCACGTGCCCGTAGTCAACACTACTTCATGCAGCCAACATTACCACGTGCCCGTAGTCAACACTACTGCCCGTTGCTAGCATTACCACGTGCCCGTAGTCAACAACATGCCCGTAGCGCACCATAGGCAAACCTCAAATTCCATTTTAACATCTAATATTTTATGGCCCTTCAATTAATGACTGTTTCAGCGGCTTGTCTTCTTCGTCAAGGCCTCATTTACATGAATTCAAGTTATTCCTTATGGATTAAGGCCTATATAAAGCCATCTAACATTTAAAAAGAACAAGTCGTTTTTCTACATACTACCATACTTATATCTTGTTTCATTTTTCCTGCATTTTTATATTCTACAAAGTGTTATTGATGTACTTTTGTTGAAGTCTCCTTGGAGAAAACTCTTGTCACTACAACGAATAAGGGCTTTAAAAGCGCTTATTTTGGGCTATTACAGCGCTTTAAAGCGCTGGCAAAGCCAGCGCTGCCGTAGGTAACAAAAGCGCTTTTGAAAGCGCTCTGGTAGGTCCCCCTATAAGAGCGCTTTTTCCAGAAAAGCGCTCTGGTAGACCCCCCTATAAGAGCGCTTTTCTGAAAAAAGCGCTCTGATAGCCACCCTATAAGAGCGCTTTTCCAAAAGCGTTTTCGTAGGTTGCGTTTTTTTGTTATGTTTTTTTTAATCTTTGGCAGCGCTTTTTGTAATGAAGCGCTTTAGTATTTTGACATATCTCAAATTCTCACTAATATTTTGAGAAAAACATTTAGTATATTAAACAAATAAAAATTTAAAAAAAAATACATTTAATATGAAACATTTTATGAATTAGTATTGCATATATTTATTATCAAAATACAAATAAAACATCACTAATTTTATAAGTGCTCTAGAAGCAAAGTTTACAATCAAATTCTCAAAACACAAAATACAATACAAAAATATATATATATATATATATATATATATATATATATATATATATATATATATATACTAATTTGCTCCCTAATAAAGCTAGTTCCCTCCAGTCGAACGTGACTCTAGATGGCCATAATTGACTTTCCAACAATGCACAAATCAACTTCTAATTTATCTTCAATTGTCCATTGCATGTATACATATAAGAATAAGAAGAAAAAGAAATAAAGTTAATATAGGAGTATATTGACTAAATGACTTATAGATAAACTAGATAATTAAACTTCATAAACTCAATTACTCACTTCACATTTTGAATGATTTCATCATTGAAACTTCATAAACTAGAGCATCGACCGTAATAGGGATTTAAAAATAGCAAGACCTCATGTTTAAAACTTCATGAAAATAGATCAACCATTGAATAATTACTTAATCACAGTTCACATTTGTCCATTGTTTAGTAAGTTCATCTTTAATCCCAATCATTTATAGATAGAAAACAATGCTCTTTGAATGTATTCACTAAATTTTTGAAACCAAATTCAAATAAGTGTATACCAATTCAATAAGTACAGCAGAAAAAATTTGGGCCAGTGTAAATTAAAATAGTGAATCACCACACCAACAAAAATATCTCCAACCATAGATAAAAAATATCTACTACTCAAATTTACTAAATTACGAAAATCAATTTCAGATTTTGAGAAAATGAAGATTTGAGGTTTTTAATAGAAAATTTGGGGTTTTCAAAATTGATAGTGGAGTTTTCAAAATTCAAAATTATTTTGAGCTGCTCTAAAACCTGCTCATAACAATTAACTAGCCATTGGAGACCTTTCAGCCGGTATTCTTTTAGACAACCTGTAAATAATTCTGGTGTTTGAGCAGTGGATGCTACTGGCGTGGTTGATTTGCAATATGACAACATAATATTAAAACTGACAAGTAATTGCCTAGTTTCAAAATCCTCAATAACATGCAGTTGAAGAACACCCAAATATGCTAATATACATGTAGTGTGTGCATTTATACATCCATGTAGCAAGAGAGGAGATATATATATATATATATATATATATATATAGAGAGAGAGAGAGAGAGAGAGAGAGAGAGTGAGAGAGAACTCACGGGGTTTGCAAATCAATATTACTCGCTCCTGCAACTTCATGCGTAAGTGAATCAGCTTCACCCACCTGTCGCAACCTCAAACATTCATTGTCAAAAGCATTGTCAAAACTCGCTCCTGCAACTTCCGGAGATAGTAAATCTGACTTATTCTTCATAAAGTGACTGTAGAGCTCAGTTTGTTGTATCAGAAAGGTAAGCCTTTGTTGCTGTCTCTTAGCTTCTTGAAGCTCCTGTTCACGTCTCAAAGCTTCAACCGCTTCTTTCTCCTCTCTTTTTCTCACTTCGGCCTGTAACAAATGAGATTGTAAGTTAAAACAAATTCAAGCCAATTGTATAAGTGACTGTACACTCGTGCTGACATGTTCACATTCAAAAATAAATCTAAGAAGAAATTGAGATGCAAAAGTCTACCAAAAAAACTATCTTTTTCTGTCAGATATAATAGGGTGCAATATATATACTAAATAGAGCATAATTCTTCCAAACTGGGTCTCCAAAGTCAAATAAGCTGAGCATTTTATAAAACATAATTTCACTCATGAGAAAGTTTTGGATCAGTCATTTCCAGATAAATATAGATAACATATGCTTCCTATTCAAAAATTTCATTGATACAGAAGATTACAAATTACAAACAAAGTAAGACTAAGAACCTATGCATAAACAGAACGAACATAATATGAATTAGGAAGCAAATCAACAAAATCAATAAACTTCACAGAGGAATTAAAAGGTACCATCTCCTTATCTATTCGTTTCCAGAACAGCAACATGTCTCTAGCTAGTTTCCAGGTGCGAATGCTAGCACCCCTATTCCATTTAAGTGATCTACTAATTTTCATTCTAACCTGAGGAAAAATTTATTGAAATAAGTTAAGCCAAAAGTACAAAACAAACACCATAAGCTTTGAATTATATAGAAAAAAAGAATAATTCATTGTGTACTAGGGATAACACATGCCTCTCTTTAACAGAACTCTGAGCACCTCTTAGCATCAATGAGTTGCTTTCGATGAAGAGTAGTAAAATTCCTATGATGCTTTGGTAAGTCTCTTACAATGTTTAACCAAATCTTTCCAATTTTATCCATTTCCTCCTTCTTAATTGATGCAGGATCTTTCTTTACCTTTTGCTTCTTGGGTAAGATTCGCTCAATGATCTGAAACAGTTATAATTCAAAACTGAATATAAAGGAAAAAGGAAGATAAAGGATTCAGAGAGATCATCATAATCTCAACCGATACATACCTCGTAAGTGTCACCTTTTTCCAAAACCTTTACTTAATAAACCTGCAATACACCTCCCTCAGACAAAATAGACCGCTTTATGCTTCCAGCAGCCCCTTCTGGAATGGATGAATTGAGACCAATATCAGACACATTCAGACTGAGATTTTGAGGTGAATTTGAAGATGACATGGCCTTTATCCGTGCCTGAAGAGATTCGTATTGAGATAGGGGTTCACCCATGCCAGCTTGGTTTTTATTTCCTAACCTTTTGTCACAAGCCATCATTTGAGCCAACGACCCCAAATCCAAGGTACCCTTCAAGTAAAATTCATCCACATGGATATCCGAGAAACTTGAAGGGTTCAACGATGTAGCCATTCGAACTCCGTCACGGTGGTTCCGGTGACCATTTGAACTCCGTCACGGTGGTTCCAGTTCAATAGGTTATGTAACCTAATGGAAGAACCTCGACTGCTATCGAACCTAACCTGTTATCAAAATCAAAGAGAATATGCGGATGAGAGAGACATAGTGAGGTGAAATTGAAATTGAAATTTCACCACAAATAAAATAAAATATTAGGGTTTATAGTTTACTTACATATATGAATGTGTACCCACCAAATTTGCATTCGAATAGAAAAGAAGAGGATTGTTTACAGTCAAGAAGATGATTGTTGCGATGAAGAAGAAGATCGTTGCGACGGTGAAGGAATTGAAGTGTTTGAGTTCTGGGTTAGAAGGGTTTGAGTAGTGGGTTGCGACGGTGAAGGAATGAAGGGCGGGGGAGAAGGAAACGAAGAAGAAAACCAAGATTTGAAGTCTGGGATGGGATGAACTTTTTTAGGGCTTATCAGTAAAGAGATGAACGAGTGGATATGGAAATTGTCTTCTAATTTCAATTTTAATTATTGTTTTTTAAAATAATTTAAATTAAAATAAAATCTAAACCCCTATAAGGACAGGGGTTCGATCCCTGTGTTGAATCTTTTTAATTTTAATTATAATATAAACCCTATAGGCTTTGCCAGCGCTTTTAGAGAAAAGCGCTTTGTAAGGTGTGATGTGAGTATGGTTTTTAGCAGCGCTTTTCAAAAGCGCTGGCTTAAGGCCCCATATAGCAGCGCTTTATATAAAACGCTTTCAACAGTTCACTTGCGTTACCCCTTTAACAGCGCTTTTTTAAAAGCGCTTTCGTAGGACCCCCATATAGCAGCGCTTTTTTTTTTTAGTTTTTTAGTTTTGTTTTTTGCGAAACATATAGCAGCGCTTCTTCCATAAAGCGCTGTCTTTGATGTGCTGCTAAAACACAATTTTGGCGTAGTGTGTATTACAGTTTACTGCATTTCATGTTTTATTTCAATCTTATTATTATGAACATGCTTGTATTGTCTGTTGTTTTATTTATGTTATTCATAAACATGTCTGAGTAGTTCTTTTTAGGATCTGAGACATGAGTACTGTCTAATTGATATACCTCATGTGAGTTATCTGATAAAAGATTCATAACAATTTTTTTGTCTGTTTCAGTCTTTTGGTTTTTTAAGAATACGTTCTCAACAAAAGTAAGAACACTTATGCATCAGTTATACACCAAAAGGATATAATTAATGTCTGACTTAGAAAATTGAACAGGTAAATTTAACACGATTAAAGTGTCCTAGAGTCAACTAAGAAATACTCTATTATTTTAATCGCTAAACTTTTAAAAACTTTAAACAAATGAGATACATTGCAAAAGCAAGTAAATGTTTCTTTTAAACACAATAATACGCCGCAAAAATGAGCATTACTACTAATTTTTATTATTGTGAGATTTTGTATAGAACTCTAGTATATCGACAAGGATAACTTCTTGGTTCGGCAGAATTTAAGCATATTGTTAAAGTTTGTTCACATGCTGATATTGAAGTCCTGCATGATGTAGTTGAAATATGTTCTAGCATGTAGTAGTCGATAATGTGAGGTTTGTTAGCATGTAGAACTAGGTCTGGTTGTTTAGCCTAATTGCTTAAGTTAGCTTGTAGCTTAAGTTGTCTTAGTAGTCTATAAATAAACTAGTTCTCTTAGGTTGTTGAGAGAGGCTGATTGTTATTATTCACTTGTATTCTGTAAACCCTTATTGAGTAAGTGAATAGAAAAATTAGTTACAATCAATCCTAATATTTCTTTTTCTTCTCTCTCTCTCTCTCTCGTGAAACCTATCAAGGTTTGTTGTGTTTGTTTAAGAAACTCAATCTTTCTCATAGTTTTGGTTTGTTCTTGACGACATCCGATACAATAAACGGGTGAGGTGAGCGTGGAGAAGAAGATGTCATCAACAAAGTATAAGATTAAGAAATTCACCGGTGTAAATTATCTCAGTTTGTGGCGCTTGAAGATGCGGGTGCGTCTTGCTCAACAGGGTTTGCTATAAGCGTTAAAGGGAGCTGCAGTCATGGATGTTACGCTAACGAAGAAGGAGAAAATGACTATGGTAGAGAAAGCCCTTGGCGCCATCGTATTAAGCCTTGGTGATAAGGTTCTCCGACAGGTGTCGAAGAAGAAGACGGCGACGGGTGTGTGGTCGAAACTCAAAAGTTTGTACATGACCAAATGGTTGGTCACTCGCCTCTACCTGAAGCAAGCTCTATATTCATTCAAGATGAGTGAAGAAAAAGTCTTGGCTAAGCAATTTGATATATTCAACAAGCTGATTCTTGATCTTGAAAATATCGATGTCAAGATTGATGATGTATATCCCTTGTGAATTTTTATATTTTTGAAAAGTTGTATATTTTTGAAAAGTTGTATATTTTAGTAAATTTCGAGTTTTTACCTGATTTTTGAAGAATTTCACGAGTTTTAATGAATTTTTGGAGAATCTATGAGTTTTTACCGAATTTTTTAAAAATTATCAATTTTAAATTACAAGATTTTTCAAATACACTATCGAAAATTTCAAAATCCTATGAATTTTTACCGAATTTTTCAAATAAACTATCAGATTTTTCAAAAGAGTATGAGTTTTTACCAGATTTTTCAAAGGTCTATGTGTTTTTATCAGATTTTTCAAAAAGTCTATGAGCTATTTACCGGATTTTTCAAAAAATTTATGAGTTTTTATCTGATTTTCTAAAAAACCTATGAATTTTTACCGAATTTTGTAAAAAAACTCTGAGTTTTTTCTAATTTTAAAAACAAAAAAAAATTATTGAATTAAAAAAAGACATAAATTTTTATCCGATTCAAATTCACTATTGAATTTTTCAAAAAATTCGATAAAATTATTTTTTAATTTTTTTAGGCAATTGAAAATGAACTACGAGTATTTTGAAAATATTCAAAAAGTTTCAAAATGTATCAAAATTTAAAAATACACTATCAGATTTTTCTATTCATATCAAAATTTTCAATTATATTATCAAATTTTTGGTTCACTCTTTTAAATCAAATTACTTAAAAAATATAAAAATACTTGAAGGTGACCTGTGAAATTTAGAAGGTGTTAGAATAAAATCTTGTTGAATTTATCAATGAGAAGGGTTGGTTTAATTTTGGACAATTTCTCAACATACCCCATGCATCTCTCACGCACCACCGAATTGACTATTTAGTCCTCGTGCTTTCGTAGATGCATCTCCGGAAGTACCCTTTTTATTGTTTAACGTTGCTTTGTTCCGTAGATGCATCTATGGAAGTCATCCGTATATGGATCTACAGAAAGGTTTGGTGTTATAACCCGCACCAGACATTTCCCCTCCCTCAGTCTCTTCATTTCAAACTCAAACTCTCCTCATACTCTCTCAACTTCAAATCTCTTTCAAGTTCAACTTCAAATCTCTTGTCAAAATCAACTTCAAAGTGATATTTTAATCGGTAAGTTTTTCGAATTTTTAGTTAATTTAGAGTAGTTTTGAAATTAAATTGGAATGTGATATTTAGGAGCAGACATGAATTAATAGGTTTAGCAATAGTGTTTATAGACAATGTAAGGTTTGTTTGTCGTTTTAAACGGACGATCAAACCACAAAAAAAGAGTTTATATTGGCTGGAATGACTCAGACGCCATTGTTGCACTTCTGAGTTTCAGTTGCTTCCGTAGGTCCATCTTTGGAAGAACCCAATGTTTTTGAAACTAACATACTTTCGTATGTGCTTCTACGGAAAGAGTATTTTTTTTTTAATTTCTTGTTTATTAATATTCTATTGTTCATGTACGGTTACATATGCAGACATTATGACTCACGGGCCAGATAGAGATATACATAGGAGGACTATGCAGCACGCATCTGTGCGTCGTAAACGGGCGCGTGTTATATCTCATGTGATTGATGGAGCTGCTGTTTCACCTGATACACCCGCTCCAGCCGGGACTTCTACATTTGTCCCAGTTGAGGGGGTCTCAACTGTTGTTCCAGTTCATACACCTGCTATAGCTAGGCATTCTACAGCTCTCCCAGTTAAGGGGCCTTCCCCGTCTACTACTACTTCACGGAGGCCCCGGGATGATGCAGAGGGTTCTTCACAGTAGGGATCCCTAGAGGTTCTACAACCATGGGCGGAAGATTAAAGATCTCGCGCAGCCTGACGAGCCATGGTTTCAAGAGGTACTGACAGCTTCAACCATGAGGGACCTCTATATGATCGGCTACGATACCATACATAATGGTAGGCTTACGGAGTTTGCGGAGAGATAGCATCCTGAGACAACCTCATTTTATCTACTCCACGGTGAGATTACCATCACCATAGATGATGTGGCATGCCTACTTCATCTACCTATCAGGGGTACCCTCCTTTGTCACAGTAGGCTGACAAAGGCGGAAGCTCAGGAGATGCTGATTGCTGAGCTGGGGGCTGATCCCGATGACGTCCTTGAGGAGGTGGAGAGGACACGAGGGGCCCACGTCAGGTTTAGATTCCTGTAGATACATTATGATGCGGAGCTCACTACGACACAACAGGCTGAGGGGGACGAGTTGGAGCAGGCTACACACAGAGAGCGGGCGCTGAGATGTTACTTCCTATATTTGATAGGCACTCAACTCTTTGTGGACACGATTTCGTCATACACAGACGTCGTCTACCTAACGTACTTATCAGATATAGCACGTATCCATGAGTACAACTAGGGAGCGGTTGTACTGGCGTACAATTACCATAGACTTGGAGAGGGATGCATGTGGAAGGCAAGGACAGTTGCGGGCAGCTGTACTCTTTTGGTGGTAACAATCTTATACTCTTCTACTTTTTTATAGTTTTTTATTGTACTTTAAAATAATCGTGTGTTTTTTTTTTCAGGATTGGATACTACAACACTTCCTAAACATTATTGGCTGGGGAGAGCTAGAGGAGTACACAGAGGTCATGTCGCGTGTCAGTGCTTTCACCCCCTTAGAGGGAACCAGGTGTCAGATCCCAACAGGCGGGCTCTTGACCGTATGGTCGCGGAGGACATCAGGTACTGCTGCTATGATGAGCACCGGGAGGCGCTTCTGTTTGAGGAGATAGCTCTGTATTCTGAATGGTTGACCGCCAGCTTGACCATTGTTATATGCTATCTTCCGGAGTGTGTCATGTGTCAGTTTGGATATGAGCAGACGATACCTCACGATCCTACAGTCTCATCTCCTCTCGTCATGACTCGCAGGCAGTTAGATGAGGTCTTTGCAGACTGGGAGCATCACATGGTCCCTGAGGAGGCACGGGCAACGCTAGCAGAGCACGACTGGAGCTGTGTCGAGGGGTACATCACATGGTACTATAGAGTCTCACAACCATACATGCTTCCAACTGCAGAGGGAGGTCCTCCCAGACCAGCCCACGAGGAGACTCTCCGTGCGCATCAGGCTCAGTTGGACCACACTCAGGATCTTCTTTCTCTGTGTCGTCAGATAGCTGACAGGGGCATCAGAGTCATTGCAGAGGGTTTATTCTCTGAGGGGACTGCTTCTAGGCTCAATCTCACTACTGAACAATAAGCTTATTCATACCTTATTTCTTTCATCACTGCTAATGAAGCCAACCTTGAACATGTTACCACCACTTAACGCTGTAACTCATCAACTACAACTCTGATGTCAAACCGTTCACGCAAACACCACCGAGCAACTCAGTTTTGCATCATCCTTCATCAACACATTCGCAGCTTCGATTTAACAAAAATCCACAAACCCAATATTACAACAAAATTAATTTCAAACACAGACGAACTCGCAACATCGAGATAACAACAAATCAGAAATCAATTCCAAAAAAAAAGAAGTGAACGAAAATTGAAGAGGAAGAAGAGAGGATCCGCCGCGGTTCCATGAGGAAGAAGAGAGTTGAGCGGAGAATGAGAGAAAGATAACGACTAGTTGTTGAATTTCAATTGGAAAAGAGGTGGCTGATTTCGCCGTCCTCTGTTTGTGAGAAGGAAGAAGGAAGAAGAACGTGATTATGTTTTAGTACCCTAATTCTCTTTTAATTTTTTATTTTAATTTTAATTTATTAAATTGATTAATATATTGTTAATTAATATAAGAGTTTAATGGATATGCACTGACAGTGTAAAATAGTTTTACACTGTCATCCAATAGAAAACCACAAATCTGCCATGTCATTAAAAACTTTTTAAAACAAAAGAGGGCTTTAATTGAATACATGGTTGTGATTGGTTGACAGTGTAAAACTATTTTACACTGTCAGTGCATCACCCATTTTCTCTTAATATAATTATTAGAAATATAAAAAGCTAGATAACTAAAGGTATTAATGTCATTGCACTGGCTGAATATATGATGTGGAAATTTCATTCATTAAAAAGTTTAAAAAAACACTCTCACATCAGACTTTTTGATGATGTGGCCTGATAAAAAGCCAAAATAAAACTTTTGAAAGTTGTTGAGACCATTCATGCAATTTTTTTTTTTCAGGGAGTTTTCAAACCAAACCCATATGATGGGGTGAAAAAAACATTAAATTTTAAAAAATATTTTTGAAAATTATGAGATTTATTTTGTGAGGAAGAGCCCTGCCACGCAGGCAGGGTGATACACTCTATCCTATTCTCTTTTTTCCTTTCTTTCATTTCCTTCCCTTTACTCCTTGCATCAAATTCCTTCATTTTCCCTCAATTCTAACTATTATTATTATTGCAAATTCTCTTCTTACCTAGTAAACCTAAATCCTTATAAAACTATCTCGATTTTCTCTCAATCCAAAACCCTTTTTCAATTCAAACGATCAATGACTCTGTGAACTTAATCTCGTTGAAGATGGCGATGGTTCCTTGGCGTGGTATCAGTTGCTGTTTGAGTGCTGCTGCTCTTTACTTTCTCGGTAGAGCAAGTGGCAGGTATTACTTTCTGCAATTTCATAACATTCATTCTTTTCTTCACTTTGTATAATAATATAATAAAATAATATTAATGATAATTTTTTGTTCTTGTTTAGGGATGCTGAAATTCTTAAATCTGTTAGCAGGGTTAATCAATTGAGGGAGCTAGGTTTGAAACTTTTACTGTTATTGATTTTGATTTTGGTTTTGGTTTTTCCTAATGCTTATTGAATTTACCTGGTAACTAGAAATGCAATCTGTGCTGTTAAGTTTTCTGATTATGTTTGGGATTCTTTGCTTTTCAGCAAAACTGTTGGATGAGGAAATACTTCCCTTGGTTGTTGCGATTTCTGGAAGAGTTGGTTCTGAAACCCCTATTAATTGTGAATTTAGTGGTTTAAGAGGTGTAATGGTTGAAGAAACGGTGTGTAGAATTAAATTTCTTAAGTGTGTGAATAATCTGTTCTCTTATAAGAACTTTGCTTGTCTCATTCTTTGCGTTTTTACGGCTAATACTTTACTTGTTTGCAATTTATTTTTTTAGGCTGAGCAACATTTTCTGAAGCACAATGAAAATGGTTCATGGATACAAGATTCTGCGTTAATGTTATCCATGAGTAAAGAGGTTCCTTGGTATCTGGTGTGTACTTCTTCTCTTTTCTACTAGTGTAGTTGTTGTTGGTTATATGGATGATTGGGTGCAATTTGCAAAGCACCCCCTTTCCTTTTTAAAGTCTATATTTAAGCTTCCGAACATTCCCCCTCCGGAGATAGAAAAAGGAAAATGATAATAAAAAATCAAAATTATTATAGTATGCGTGTGCGCGCACGTGTGTTCTATGAGTGGAAACCAAATTCACTTGAAATAATGATTTAATATGACGGTTCCTTCAATTTTATGTGTTAGGGTGATGGAACTGATCGTGTGCGTGTAGTTGGAGCTCGTGGTGCCACTGGTTTTGTATTGCCTGTTGGAAGTGAGGCATTTGAAGAGTCGGGTCGGTCACTTGTACGTGGAACATTGGATTATCTCCAAGGTTTAAAGGTGGGAGTGTTAGTACTTGGCGATGACATTCAAAAAATTGGAGCACTCAGATGCTTATTTTGTAAACTGACATAGTTGAAACTATATTTTCAGATGCTTATTTTGTAAACTGACATAGTTGAAACTATATTTTCAGATGCTAGGAGTTAAGAGAATTGAACGGGTACTTCCCGTTGGAACTTCCTTGACTGTTGTTGGTGAGGTAATTTAATTATTTTTAGAGATATAGCTAGTTACTTTCTCAAGAATATCATATATGAAAGGATTTCATTATAATTGGCGCATCAGCAGTGTTGTATTGTAGATAGGTAATGGTACAAGGTATACCAGGTTACTGGCTAGAATGATAGTATCAATAAACACTTGCTTCTATGACGTATACCTCATGGTGCAAGTTTTATGTGAGAAAGGTTTATTGTATTGATTATTGTTCACACATAAGTAAAATGAACTCCACATTATGAATCATCAAATTGCTGTTTCTCACAAAATGAAACATGTTACAGCTTGTGATATTATAATAAAAGTCTTTGTTCCAAAGAAAGGTCTACGAGGGCTTCATTAGATTTTTATTTGAGGTCTTCCTATATTCGATTTATCTACTCTGGTGGGTTTTTGTCTTTGTTAATATCAATCCTTTGCTTTTTCAAACTTTTTTTAAAGAAATAATTTTTAAACTATATGATCAGGCTGCTAAGGACGATGTCGGAACCATTCGAATTCAGCGACCCACCAAAGGGCCATTTTATGTCTCTCCCAAAACAATTGAGGAACTCATTGCAAATCTTGGGAAATGGGCGAGGTTGCTTTACTTTATATTTGTTTATTGTATGTTTTTTCCTACAGGATTTTCTATTGACTAATTTTTTATTAGGTGGTATAAGTGTGCTTCCATGGGCTTGACAGTGTTTGGTGTGTATCTGATAGCCAATCATGCTATCCGGTACATCATGGAAAGACGCCATCGCAACGAAATACAAAAAAGGTACTCATCAGTGGCGACAAAACTGAATACCTTCAATTTGGAAATATATGATTCCACTCCATTTTAAATTGCCTCACCTTTAATAATCTGAATAATTTTATGCAGGGTTCTTGCTGCAGCTGCTACGATGTCTGGACAAGATAATGGGGGTATATTGCACTGGTTCTACAATATTTAAGCTTGCAATAGCTATTTCATTAATTACCTGAAATTTATGATTCTGTCTCAGGTGAAATTGCTGACAACTTATCAGATGGTGCTAAAAGGGAACGCACAATGCCAGATTTATGTGTAATATGCCTCGAGCAGGAATATAATTCCGTTTTTGTTCCGTAAGCTATCAATCTTATCCTCTTCTCTAATTGTATGTCATACTATTTTACGAAGCAGTGGCACTGAGAAGGACAAGCATGCCCCCATGTTTGTGAATCTCTGCCCCGATTTTCCATTTTCTTTTATTCTCTCATTTATATAAAATATCCCAATACCATTTCTTTCGTGTGATCTTTATTGACTATTCTCTAAGATGAAGAAAAGTTGCTTATCCATTGTATTAGACTCAAAACAACACCATGTAACGCATATCAGTCTGTTTTCCATGCAAAAGAAAGTATGACTTTGCAGGGAATTTGTTAGCCGAGTCAAACTTTGTTACTTCGATTATATATGGATGCTTAACAACATAAAAACATGCCTGCTAAAACCACTTAAAATGAGATATTCAAAGCCCCTATAGCAGAACTATCTATTTAATTAACATTCCAAGTATTACTCTTAAGATCTATGTTGTGATTTCAGGTGTGGGCATATGTGCTGCTGTACAGCTTGCTCTTCTCACTTGACCAGTTGCCCTCTTTGCCGGAGACAGATAGAAAGGGCAGTAAAGACTTTCCGTCATTGAGTATCGACCATACATAGACCCACACGCGAGAACGAGGAATCATGCCATATGAATCCAACAGTAACAATTTGGTCAATGGTGATTATAGAATTTATGCAACTTTTCATCCATCATCTTTGTCTGTGAGCAATGCTTTGTCTATGAGAAATCTTGAAACCAATGACTTTCAAATAGGCATCAAGATGGTGACTTACTGTTGGTTCTTTTGGCATCTTCAACTGTAAATATTTAATATCCGAACTAGTTGCTCATTACTCCTAGTTATCGGTAAGTGCTATTTGCATATAGGTGTCTTCTTTTCAATTAGTGTTGAATGTTCTGACACATGAGATAACTTACTCTGTGGATTTGGTTAAATACTTATATGATGTATGTTAGTGAACACGTTTTGTTAATGTGACCAGGGACTTATTTTATTGTTTGCCCTTCATTCCTTAATATAATTATGCACTTGATAGTAGATTATTTCTTCAATTCTTTGTAGTTGCTTTTTTGTAAAACTAGCACATGGTTTTAATCCCTCCAAAACATGAAAGGTACTATGTTTGGTCTCTTGTCAAGTGACAAATGTTAACTACTTATGTTTCTATGCAGATGTTGTGTATATCAAGTGACATTGAATGATGTTATGTTAGCATGTGAGTACTGGAAAAGTTTTCGTTGACCCCTGTAGTAACTTTTGTTTGTCTGCCATAAAATGAATGCTAGTGGATCAAAAACTGATATTAGGTTTTAGAGGGATAAAAATCAAAGAAAAATATTTTATAGGAGAATCAAAATTTATTCATTTTTTAAGAGCAACTCACACAAGTGAGAACGTAATTGAATGTGAGACATTTCTGGTCTCTTGGGCCGAGTTTTGGAATGGGTGGGAGTTAGCCCGGATCCATTGGAGCTTTCCTTGCTTGTAGTAGTTTATCTAGAAGAATGTGACCGATCTAAAATAACTAATGGAATCGATTTGGTTGTGTCAGTCCAAGTCTGGCATAAGCCATTATCTAAAGAATATATGATTTCGAAGGGATTTATTATTGATGGAGGATATTAGGATCTAGGATTCGAGTCAATCAAGCTTAATTCTTGAATAGCCTCTAATAAACTTTTGTCTGGATCAATCATGTTGAATAGTCACTAATGAACTTTCGTGTAATACGAATCATAATTACTATATTTCGTGTAAGACGAATCATAATTACTATATTAAGAAGAATATTTTGTGTAAGACGAATTATAATTACTATATTAACATAATTAAATTTAGCATAATCGATTTATGTTTGGATATATTTATTTAAAAGTGAGTTGAACAATAAATTTCAGTGTAAATCACTTAGAATCAATGCTGGAGGTAGAAGCTACAAATTATAGCTTCAAGTAGAATTAATTCTAGAGGTAGAATCAATTCTATTTTTGATAAAACAAACATGTCAAAATCATCCCGAATCAATTCTACACATCTAGAATTGATTCTAGGTCTTCCAAAAGCCAATCCAAACATACACAAACACATCATGCTAGTTCTCATGGATAAACACAAGTATCTTACATGGTAGTAAGAACCTAACAACCTCTCTGAAAAGGAATATATTTCTTCTTATTAAAAGTGGAAAAATTAAATGATACTGTAAGATAGGAATTTTACTAAAAGTGGAAAATAGGAAATATTTGTTATGAGGATGAAGGAGAACAACTACAACTTAGATCAATTATTAGGAATGCTTTGCTTTAGCACTCAAATGAATGGTAGTCTTTCTGTTTCTTGAAATGGCTTGACAAATAAAAATTCCCTTATGCATTGGCAAATCAAATCTTAAGATTATAGCTAGACAGCATATCACAGCACTGAATCTGTCGGCAAGTTTTCGTAGCATTTGCATTACATTGTTGCATATATGAATAAGCATATTAAATCTCAAAACTGTCAATTGACTCATGCTATTTGTTCATTCATTTCAGCATCTAGGTGTCATGTTTCTAGACTTAATAATGTACAATTTTAATAAGGAAAAATTCTCTACCCATCATAAATAGTAAATTCTAAAGATATTATTTAATTTGACATATTAAATTATTTATTAAATATTATAATTATTTATTGTTTTTTAAAGTATTTTATACTTGAAATAAATGTATTCAACTTTTTGAATTGGATAAATAAGAATTAACTTTTTAATAATTACACTGTGATATATATGTAGAATATTTAAAAAGAAAAACTATGTTAAACTTCTTTACTCAAAAATAGTAATATAAAGTATTTTAAATGACGGGGACATAATATTTTATGATGTGAAATAATTAACTCACAAGAATTGCAAAAAAAAATTATTTCTATATTAAAAACTGTGAGATATTGGATCGAACTCTAGTATAGCCGAAGGGTAGCTTCTTGGTTCGACAGTTCGACAGAGTTAAGCATGAAGTCGAAGGTTGTTCACATGCTGGTGTCGAAGTGTGCATGCTGTAGTCGAAGATGAGTCTAGCATGCAGATGTCGAAGATGCTAGGGTGGTTAGCATGTTAAATTAGGTTTTAGTGTTTAAACCCTAATTTGTTAAGTTAGCTTGTGTATTAAGTTGGCTTGTGTAATGGGCCTTGCTGAAAAAGCCCATTAGTTAGTATGTTAGGTTTATTATAAATAGCATACTAGTCTCTCATCATTGCTAAGCGGCAAATCCTAATTTAGGGTGAGAGAGGTTATTTGTTATTCTTGTAAACTTGTAATCTTGTTTTAAGAGAAAGTAAAAGAATAGCAGTTATAACCAATTCTTGTGTTCTTCTTCTTCCTTGTCCTTTATTCATCCCTTGTATTATACTTTGTTTTTGGCATCGAATTCACAACAAATTGGTGCAGTGAGCGTGGAGAAGATGCCTTCAACAAAGTATGAGATTGAAAAGTTCACCGGAGTGAATGATTTCGGTCTGTAGCGCTTGAAGATGAAAGCCCTACTGGTTCAGCAGGGTTGTTTGGAAACGTTGAAGGGAGAGGCAGCCATGAATGCAGAATTGACGGCAGCGGAGAAGACGAATATGATCGAGAAAGCACACAGTGCAATTTTGTTGAGCCTTGGTGATAAGGTTCTCCGGCAGGTATCAAAGGAGACGACGGCATTAGGGTTATGGGTGAAACTTGAAAGTTTGTATATGACCAAATCGCTGGTAAATCGACTCTACCTGAAGCAAGCTCTGTATTCATTCAAGATGATTGAAGACAAAGTATTGGCTGAGAAGTTGGATATGTTCAACAAGCTGATTCTTGATCTTGAAAATATTGATGTGAAGATCGATGATGAAGATCAAGCGCTGTTAATATTGTGTTCTTTGCCTCAATCACATGCTCACTTCAAAGAAACCCTCTTGTATGGAAGGGAGTCCCTGACGTTTGAAGAAGTTCAATCAGCCTTGTACTCTAAGGACTTGAATGAACGAAAGGAGCATAAACCTTCGACTGTTGGTGAAGGTTTGGCCGTTAAAGGAAAACTCTTACGAAAGGATGGTAAGTTCGACAAGAAGAAAGGCAAAAGCCAATCGAAGTCTTACAGTGGCGAAGCATCTGGCATTCGATGCTACCATTGTAAGAAGGAGGGTCACACAAGAAAGGTGTGCCCTGAACGCCTGAAATATCATGGAGGTAAGGATAATGGCAACGCTGCCATTGTTCAAGATGATTTCGAATCATCTGATGTTCTTGTGGTTTCAAGCAGTGACTCTAAGAAGGAGTGGATTATGGATTCAGGTTGCACTTGGCACATGACTCCAAACAAAGACTTGTTCGAGGAATTATGTGATCAAGATGGTGGATCAGTATTGCTGGGAAACAACAAGGCTTGCAAGATTGCAGGTGTTGGATCTGTGAGATTCAAGCTCCATGATGAGTTAATAAGGTTGTTGACTGAAGTCAGGTATGTTCCTGATTTGAAGAGAAATCTGCTTTCTCTTGGTGAATTCGACAAGAAAGGATATGTTTTCCAAAGAGAGAAAAGTATCCTAAGAGTCATGAAGGGTTCGAAGGAAGTCTTGAGAGGCGTGAAGAAACAAGGCTTGTATACCCTTGAGGCTGAAGTTGTAAGTGGTTCGACAAATGTTGCATCCACGAAACCTTTGTCGAAAACAGAAATCTGGCACATGAGATTGGGCCATGTCAGTGAAAGGGGTCTGGTCGAATTAGGGAAACAAAATCTGCTTGGTGGAGACAAAGTCGAAAAGCTGAAGTTTTGTGAACCCTGTGTACTTGGAAAATCCTGCAGAGTGAAGTTAAACAAAGGCAAACAAAGAACACATGGATCCCTTGATTACATCCATGCTGATCTTTGGGGGCCTGCAAGATGTCCATCACATTCAGGAGCAAGGTATTTTCTATCCATAGTAGATGATTATTCCAGAAAATTATGGGTATTCATCCAGAAGACTAAGGATGAAACTTTTGAGAATTTCAAAAGTTGGAAGACTCTGGTTGAAAATCAGACTGGCAGAAACGTCAAGAGGTTGAGAACCGACAATGGCCTTGAATTTTGCAATGAGGCATTCGACAGTTTTTGTGCTGCCTCTGGTATTGCAAGGCATAGAACTACTGCAGGTACTCCACAGCAAAATGGTTTGGCTGAAAGGTTTAATCGAACTATTTTGGAGAGAGTCAGATGCATGTTGACTAGTGCGGGGTTAACGAAGGTTTTCTGGGATAAGGCTGTTTCGACAGCAACATATCTGATAAATAAATGTCCTTCGACGGTGTTAGATATGAAGACACCTGAAGAAGTTTGGTCGGGACATCCACCAGATCTCGACAAACTGAGAGTATTTGGCTGCGTAGCCTATGCTCACATTAGGCAAGACAAGGTCGAACCTAGAGCTCTGAAATGCATGTTCATGGGATACCCAGAAGGAGTCAAAGCTTATAGGCTATGGTGCCTAGAGCCAGGTCACAGGAGGTGTATCACCAGTCGAGATGTAGTTTTCAATGAAGCTGAAATGACTTTTAAGAAAACTGATGATGTTGGTCGAAGTACAGAAACATCTGACGAAGAGCTGGAACAGGTAGAGATTCCTGTTGAGGTGGAGCATGTTGATGCTGAATTGCATATCCCTGATGAAGTCGAAGAAGAAGCAGAAGATGCTGAGGAAGTTGAGGAAACTGACGATGACTACCTATTGTCGAGAGATAGGTCGAGAAGAGTCATAAAGGCACCTCAGAGGCTTGGGTATGCAGATCTTATAGCTTATGCCTTAATCTTTGCAAGTGAGGTTCTAGACGAAGAACCTAGAGACTACAAGGAAGTTATGAGGAGTCGAAATAAGACTGAATGGCTGAAATCCATGGATGATGAGATGAAATCTCTTCATGATAATCATACTTAGGAATTGATCAAGAAACCTGCTGGGGCAAGGTTAGTCAGCTGTAAATGGATTTTCAAAGTTAAGGAAGGAATTGAAGGAGTGACGTCGAAAAGATACAAGGCAAGGTTAGTTGCAAGGGGTTTCACTCAGAAAGAAGGTGTCGACTTCAATGATGTGTTTTCTCCTGTTGTGAAGCATAGGTCCATTCGAATGTTGCTTGCCATGGTGGCATAGTTCGATCTTGAACTGGAACAGATGGATGTGAAGACTGCATTCTTGTATGGTGATCTAGATGAAACGATCCTGATGAGGCAACCTGAAGGGTATGTCGAAAAGGGGAAGGAAGATTATGTGTGCAAGTTAAAGAGATCTTTGTATGGGCTGAAACAATCTCCTCGACAGTGGAATAGGAGATTCGACAAGTTCATGGCACGCATAAGTTTCATTAGAAGTCAGTTCGACCACTGCGTTTACTTCAGATTTCGACATGGTAATTCATTTGTTATTTTGTTGCTTTATGTGGATGATATTCTCATAGCAAGCAACAATGTTGAAGATGTGACGAGCGTGAAGGCTGAACCCAATAAGGAGTTCGATATGAAGGATCTGGGAGCTGCTTCCAGGATTCTTGGAATTGACATTCGAAGAGATAGAAAGAAGTCGAAGTTATGCATATCTCAAGAGGCATATCTACGGAAGATTCTCGAAAAGTTTGGTATGTCGAATTCGAAGCCAGTTGTGACTCCAACAAACCCTCAATTCAAGCTGAGTATTGATCAGTGTCCCAGTACTGATGTCGAAAGAGCCTATATGAATAGCATCCCATATGCTAATATAGTTGGTTCTTTGATGTATGCTATGGTCTGTACTAGACCCGACAGAGCATATGCAGTAAGTCTTGTAAGCAGGTACATGGCGAACCCTGGAAAGGCTCACTGGCAAGCATTGAAGTGGATTTTAAGGTACATAAATGGATCTCTGAACAGAGTCTTAATTTATGGTGGAGCCTTGGGTGAAGATAGTAAAGCAGCAATCGAATGATATGTCGACTCTGATTATGTAGGTTGTATGGATTCTAGAAAGTCTATTTCTCTACCCATCATAAATAGTAAATTCTAAAGATATTATTTAATTTAACATATTAAATTATTTATTAAATATTATAATTATTTATTATTTTTTAAAGTATTTTATACTTGAAATAAATGTATTCAACTTTTTGAATTGGATAAATAAGAATTAACTTTTTAATAATTACACTGTGATATATATGTAGAATATTTAAAAAGAAAAACTATGTTAAACTTCTTTACTCAAAAATAGTAATATAAAGTATTTTAAATGACGGGGACATAATATTTTATGATGTGAAATAATTAACTCACAAGAATTGCAAAAAAAAATTATTTCTATATTAAAAACTGTGAGATATTGGATCGAACTCTAGTATAGCCGAAGGATAGCTTCTTGGTTCGACAGTTCGACAGAGTTAAGCATGAAGTCGAAGGTTGTTCACATGCTGGTGTCGAAGTGTGCATGCTGTAGTCGAAGATGGGTCTAGCATGCAGATGTCGAAGATGCTAGGGTGGTTAGCATGTTAAATTAGGTTTTAGTGTTTAAACCTTAATTTGTTAAGTTAGCTTGTGTATTAAGTTGGCTTGTGTAATGGGCCTTGCTGAAAAAGCCCATTAGTTAGTATGTTAGGTTTTATTATAAATAGCATACTAGTCTCTCATCATTGCTAAGCGGCAAATCCTAATTTAGGGTGAGAGAGGTTATTTGTTATTCTTGTAAACTTGTAATCTTGTTTTAAGAGAAAGTAAAAGAATAGCAGTTATAACCAATTCTTGTGTTCTTCTTCTTCCTTGTCCTTTATTCATCCCTTGTATTATACTTTGTTTTTGGCATCGAATTCACAACAAAAACTTTAGTTTTAACTTAAAAATGATCTAAAATTTTGTAGTAGTTAAATTAATAACATGTAAATAATTCATATAAGTAGATAATTCTATATCTTGACCACAACATATATAGGCACACGCATAAAAGTAAAGGATAGAAAATGAAAATAATTAAATAATAAATGTTTTTTAAATATTTAAATGAAATGTAATTTTATATGTATATCTAAATAATTATTTGTTCGGGCTGTGCCCTTCTTTTTCAAACATGTCAATTACTATTTTTTAAATGTAGAAATAATATAAGGAAGAGATAAAAATATATGGATTTTAAAATAAAAATTAATTATGTGGAAGAAATTAAATAGGTTTAAACTATGTTTAGGATTTAATTTTTTATTACAACATTTATTTATATATATATATATATATATATATATATATATATATATATATATATATATATATATATATATATATATATATATATATATATATATATATATATATATATATATATATATATATATATATATATATATATTAATATAATATAAATCAACAACTTTTCAAAAAAGATGCAAATAAAAAATAAATAAAAGAGTCATAACTATAATAAATTAAAAAATACAATAAAAAACTTTGAGATTATAGATATGATTTTTTTATTAGCAATGTTATCTTGATATTTTAATTACCGCACTTAAAGCTAATAGGACATATGCTCTTAAGATGGATTTTTATACATTATTTTAGACATATCATATAAGGGCGTTCAAAATCAAATTTGCTGGATAGAAAACTGCAAAACTGAAACAAATTGAATTGAAACTGTAAAAAATTGTATTTTGGTTCAGATGTGTTTGAGTTATTTTTTAATAAATTGTGCGGTTCGGTTCGATTTGCGGTTTGTATTTTACAAATCAAATCAAACCACATTATGTTACAGTTACAGCCTCCAAACTTCACTTAACTTATATCTAATCCAAATTCA